>NC_042981.1:5970898-6183398 GCF_901001165.1 Salmo trutta | reverse complement strand
TTGGGGCTACTTCTAAATTGCACCGCGCCCGACCAAGGTATTTCTCTTTTCAAAAATAATCAGATATATTTAACTATAACCTGCTGCTGACTATCGGGCAGTGAGCAGGTTGTGAGCGAGATAATTAATGAAGGGTGGGGATGTATGGGTTGAGAGCACTGGTTGAGAGAGTGCTGCAGCAGAGGCAGCTGTGTCAAGGAGTAGTAGCAGCACACCAGGGGCGGAAATCCTGGGAGGGACGAGGGGGACACGACCCCCCCATCACACATGCACATTTTGACAGCCTTTTACCATTTGTAGGTAGGCTATTTATAGTTGAAGTCGGAAGTTTACATACACCTTAGCCAAATACATTTAATCTCAGTGTTTCACAATTCCTGACATTTAATCCTAATAAAGAATTCCCTGTCTTAGGTCAGTTAGGATCACCACTTTATTTTAAGAATGTGAAATGTCAGAATAATAGTAGAGAGAATTATTTATTTCAGCTTATATTTCTTTCATCAAATTCCCAATGGGTCAGAAGTTTACATACACTCAATTAGTATTTGGTAGCATTGCCTTTAAATTGTTTAACTTGGGTCAAAGGTTTCGGGAAGCCTTCCACAAGCTTCCCACAATAAGTTGGGTGAATTTTGGCCCATTCCTCCTGAGAGAGCTGGTGTAACTGAGTCAAGTCTGTAGGCCTCCTTGCTCGCACACGCTTTTTCAGTTCTGCCAACAAATTTTCTATAGGATTGAGGTCAGGGCTTTGTGATGGCCACTCCAATACCTTGACTTTGTTGTCCTTAAGCCATTTTGCCACAACTTTGGAATTATGCTTGGGGTCATTGTCCATTTGGAAGACCCATTTGCAATCAAACTTTAACTTCCTGACTGATGTCTTGAGATGTTGCTTCAATACATCCACATAATTTTCCTTCCTCGTGATGCCATCTATTTTGTGAAGTTCACCAGTCCCTCCTGCAGCAAAGCATCCCCACAACATGATGCTGCCGACCCCGTGCTTCACGGTTGGGATGGTGTTCTTCGGCTTGCAAGCATCCCACTTGCATCCCACTTAATGACAATGGTCATTATGGCCAAACAGTTCTATTTTTCTTTCATCAGACCAGAGGACATTTCTCCAAAAAGTACGATCTTTGTCCCCATGTGCAGTTGCAAACTGTAATCTGGCTTTTTTATGGCGGTTTTGGAGCAGTGGCTTCTTCCTTGCTGAGCGGCCTTTCAGGTTATGTCGATATAGGACTCATTTTACTGTGGATATAGATACTTTTGTACCTGTTTCCTCCAGCATCTTCACAAGGTCCTTTGCTGTTGTTCTGGGATTGAATTGCCCTTTTTTTGTTTGTTTTTTTGCACTGAGTTTGAAGATAGGCCTTGAAATACATCCATAGGTATACCTCCAATTGACTCAAATTATGTCAATTAGCCTATCAGAAGCTTCTAAAGCCATGACATCATTTTCTGGAATTTTCCAAGCTGTTTAAAGGCACAGTCAACTTAGTGTAGTCAACTAAACTTCTGACCCACTGGATTTGTGATACAGTGAATTATAAGTGAAATAATATGTCTGTAAACAATTGTTGGAAAAATTACTTGTGTCCTGTCCTAACCAACTTGCCCAAACTATAGTTTGTTAACAATACATTTGTGGAGTGGTTGAAAAACAAGTTTAATTGATTCCAACATAAGTGTATGTAAACTTCCCACTTCAACTTTACATTGGTCATTATGGAGACACCCTTTTCCCATATAACATTAACGCGACATTGCATTGGACAAGGACTTTTGGCGCACTAGAGCTCTTTAGATAAATTCGCTCACAGGTGGTTTAAAAGTAAACTGCATTCAAATGTCATCTTCTTATGGATAACCGTATGGTACCGAAGGGTTTTACTCAGTTCTAGGGTCTGGAGCGCTGCGTGAGTGTACATCTGGAATGGAAGTTATGGAACTCCCTCGCGTGCTTCTGTTACGGGGAAAATGGAAAGTTATCAATTGTGATCATGGTCACAGCTCTATCATGAATGTATCATTCTCACACATTTAATGTCCGTTTCATTGTGGCCTTTTCAAGAGCTATAGGCTACCTGCATCTAGCTCAGCAAACCATGGCAAAGTTGAATTACAATTTTAAACAATACTATAGTTCTGACTGCCTAGCGAACATTTATTACAGCTGTGCTTGTGTCCGCTAACTAGATTGTACCATATAGACTTTTGCCCATATACCTCCTAGGGCCTTATTGGTTAATCAAAACCAGTTAAATCAACATGGATTGATAGAAAATGATCTGGAGAGTATAAGGGCCATTTATCTTTTGTCTTGCGACATATTCTTAAACTTGCACGAATTACACATCTGCCACGCTGATCCTCAACACTGGAGCCCCTCAGAGGTGCGTTCTCAGTCCCCTCCTGTACTCCCTGTTCACTCACGACTGCGTGGCCAGGTACGACTCCAACACCATCATTAAGTTTGCAGACGACACAACAGTGGTTGGCCTGATCACCGACAACGACGAGACAGCCTATGGGGAGGAGGTCAGAGACCTGGCCGGGTGGTGCCAGAATAACAACCTATCCCTCAACGTAACCAAGACTAAGGAGATGATTGTGGACTACAGGAAAAGGAGGACCGAGCATGCCCCCATTCTCATCGATGGGTCTGTAGTGGAGTAGGTTGAGAGCTTCAAGTTCCTTGGTGTCCACATCACAAACAAACTAGAATGGTCCAAACACACCAAGACAGTCGTAAAGTGGGCACAACAAAGCCTATTTCCCCTCAGGAAACTAAAAAGATTTGACTGCAAGGTACTACAGATGGTTGTGCGTACGGCCCAGTACATCACTGGGGCTAAGCTGCCTGCCATCCAGGACCTCTACACCAGGCGATGTCAGAGGAAGGCCCTAAAAATTGTCAAAGACCCCAGCCACCCCAGTCATAGACTGTTCTCTCAGTAGCGTAAAAGAGGGGTTGGCGGGTGGTGGGTGGAGGGACACAATGCAGATAGCCCGGTTAGCCAATGTGCGGGGGCACCAGTTAGTCGGGCCAATTGAGGTAGTATGTACATGAATGTATAGTTAAAGTGACTATGCATATATGGTAAACAGAGAGTAGCAGCAGTGTAAAGAGGGGTTGGGGGAGGGGGGGCACACAATGCAAATAGTCTCTGCTACCGCATGGCAAGAGGTACCAGAGCGCCAAGTCTAGGACCAGAAGGCTTCTCAACAGCTTTTACCCCCAAGCCATAAGACTCCTGAACAGGTAATCAAATGGCTACCCGGACTATTTGCATTGTGTGCCCCCCCTCCCCCAACCCCTCTTTACACTGCTGCTACTCTCTGTTTACCATATATGCATAGTCACTTTAACTATACATTCATGTACATACTACCTCAATTGGGCCGACCAACCAGTGCTCCCGCACATTGGCTAACCGGGCTATCTGCATTGTGTCCCTCCACCCACCACCCGCCAACCCCTCTTTTACGCTACTGCTACTCTCTGTTTATCATATATGCATAGTCACTTTAATCATACCTACATGTACATACTACCTCAATTAGCCCGACTAACCGGTGCCTGTATATAGCCTCGCTACTGTTATAGCCTCCCTACTGTATATAGCCTCGCTACTGTTATAGCCTCCCTACTGTATATAGCCTCGCTACTGTATATAGCCTCGCTACTGTTATAGCCTCCCTACTGTATATAGCCTCTCTACTGTTATAGCCTCCCTACTGTATATAGCCTCCCTACTGTATATAGCCTCCCTACTGTTATAGCCTCTCTACTGTTATAGCCTCCCTACTGTATATAGCCTCTCTACTGTTATAGCCTCCCTACTGTATATAGCCTCCCTACTGTATATAGCCTCCCTACTGTTATAGCCTCTCTACTGTATATAGCCTCTCTACTGTTATAGCCTCCCTACTGTATATAGCCTCCCTACTGTATATAGCCTCCCTACTGTTATAGCCTCTCTACTGTTATAGCCTCCCTACTGTATATAGCCTCTCTACTGTTATAGCCTCCCTACTGTATATAGCCTCCCTACTGTTATAGCCTCCCTACTGTATATAGCCTCCCTACTGTTATAGCCTCCCTACTGTATATAGCCTCTCTACTGTTATAGCCTCCCTACTGTATATAGCCTCTCTACTGTTATAGCCTCTCTACTGTATATAGCCTCTCTACTGTTATAGCCTCCCTACTGTATATAGCCTCCCTACTGTTATAGCCTCCCTACTGTATATAGCCTCCCTACTGTTATAGCCTCCCTACTGTATATAGCCTCTCTACTGTTATAGCCTCCCTACTGTATATAGCCTCTCTACTGTTATAGCCTCTCTACTGTATATAGCCTCTCTACTGTTATAGCCTCCCTACTGTATATAGCCTCCCTACTGTTATAGCCTCCCTACTGTATATAGCCTCCCTACTGTTATAGCCTCCCTACTGTATATAGCCTCTCTACTGTTATAGCCTCTCTACTGTATATAGCCTCTCTACTGTTATAGCCTCCCTACTGTATATATCCTCTCTACTGTCTATAGCCTCTCTACTGTATATAGCCTCCCTACTGTATATAGCCTCCCTACTGTATATAGCCTCGCTACTGTTATAGCCTCTCTACTGTTATAGCCTCCCTACTGTATATAGCCTCTCTACTGTATATAGCCTCCCTACTGTATATAGCCTCGCTACTGTTATAGCCTCTCTACTGTTATAGCCTCCCTACTGTATATAGCCTCTCTACTGTTATAGCCTCCCTACTGTATATAGCCTCTCTACTGTTATAGCCTCTCTACTGTATATAGCCTCTCTACTGTTATAGCCTCCCTACTGTATATATCCTCTCTACTGTCTATAGCCTCTCTACTGTATATAGCCTCCCTACTGTATATAGCCTCCCTACTGTATATAGCCTCGCTACTGTTATAGCCTCTCTACTGTATATAGCCTCGCTACTGTATATAGCCTCTCTACTGTATATAGCCTCGCTACTGTTATAGCCTCCCTACTGTATATAGCCTCTCTACTGTATATAGCCTCCCTACTGTATATAGCCTCCCTACTGTATATAGCCTCTCTACTGTATATAGCCTCTCTACTGTATATAGCCTCCCTACTGTATATAGCCTCTCTACTGTTATAGCCTCCCTACTGTATATAGCCTCCCTACTGTATATAGCCTCTCTACTGTATATAGCCTCTCTACTGTATATAACCTCTCTACTGTATATAGCCTCCCTACTGTATATAGCCTCCCTACTGTATATAGCCTCTCTACTGTTATAGCCTCCCTACTGTATATAGCCTCCCTACTGTATATAGCCTCTCTACTGTATATAGCCTCTCTACTGTATATAGCCTCCCTACTGTATATAGCCTCCCTACTGTATATAGCCTCTCTACTGTATATAGCCTCT
Source organism: Salmo trutta (assembly GCF_901001165.1). NCBI lineage: Eukaryota > Metazoa > Chordata > Actinopteri > Salmoniformes > Salmonidae > Salmo > Salmo trutta. Next base: position 6,177,959 of record NC_042981.1, on the reverse strand, counting down.
CTACTGTTATAGCCTCTCTACTGTATATAGCCTCTCTACTGTTATAGCCTCCCTACTGTATATAGCCTCCCTACTGTATATAGCCTCTCTACTGTATATAGCCTCTCTACTGTATATAGCCTCTCTACTGTATATAGCCTCTCTACTGTTATAGCCTCTCTACTGTATATAGCCTCTCTACTGTTATAGCCTCTCTACTGTATATAGCCTCCCTACTGTATATAGCCTCTCTACTGTATATAGCCTCTCTACTGTATATAACCTCTCTACTGTATATAGCCTCTCTACTGTTATAGCCTCTCTACTGTATATAGCCTCCCTACTGTATATAGCCTCTCTACTGTATATAGCCTCTCTACTGTTATAGCCTCTCTACTGTATATAGCCTCCCTACTGTTATAGCCTCTCTACTGTTATAGCCTCCCTACTGTATATAGCCTCTCTACTGTATATAGCCTCTCTACTGTATATAGCCTCCCTACTGTATATAGCCTCCCTACTGTATATAGCCTCCCTACTGTTATAGCCTCCCTACTGTATATAGCCTCTCTACTGTATATAGCCTCTCTACTGTATATAACCTCTCTACTGTTATAGCCTCCCTACTGTATATAGCCTCTCTACTGTATATAGCCTCTCTACTGTATATAGCCTCCCTACTGTATATAGCCTCTCTACTGTATATAGCCTCCCTACTGTATATAGCCTCTCTACTGTATATAGCCTCTCTACTGTATATAACCTCTCTACTGTATATAGCCTCTCTACTGTTATAGCCTCTCTACTGTATATAGCCTCCCTACTGTATATAGCCTCTCTACTGTATATAGCCTCTCTACTGTTATAGCCTCTCTACTGTATATAGCCTCCCTACTGTTATAGCCTCTCTACTGTTATAGCCTCCCTACTGTATATAGCCTCTCTACTGTATATAGCCTCTCTACTGTATATAGCCTCCCTACTGTATATAGCCTCCCTACTGTATATAGCCTCCCTACTGTTATAGCCTCCCTACTGTATATAGCCTCTCTACTGTATATAGCCTCTCTACTGTATATAACCTCTCTACTGTTATAGCCTCTCTACTGTATATAGCCTCTCTACTGTATATAGCCTCCCTACTGTATATAACCTCTCTACTGTATATAGCCTCTCTACTGTATATAGCCTCCCTACTGTATATAGCCTCCCTACTGTATATAGCCTCCCTACTGTTATAGCCTCCCTACTGTATATAGCCTCTCTACTGTATATAGCCTCTCTACTGTATATAGCTTCTCTACTGTATATAACCTCTCTACTGTATATAGCCTCTCTACTGTATATAGCCTCTCTACTGTATATAGCCTCTCTACTGTATATAGCCTCTACTGTATATAGCCTCTCTACTGTTATAGCCTCTCTACTGTATATAGCCTCTCTACTGTTATAGCCTCTCTACTGTATATAGCCTCCCTACTGTATATAGCCTCTCTACTGTATATAGCCTCTCTACTGTATATAACCTCTCTACTGTATATAGCCTCTCTACTGTTATAGCCTCTCTACTGTATATAGCCTCCCTACTGTATATAGCCTCTCTACTGTATATAGCCTCTCTACTGTTATAGCCTCTCTACTGTATATAGCCTCCCTACTGTTATAGCCTCTCTACTGTTATAGCCTCCCTACTGTATATAGCCTCTCTACTGTATATAGCCTCTCTACTGTATATAGCCTCCCTACTGTATATAGCCTCCCTACTGTATATAGCCTCCCTACTGTTATAGCCTCCCTACTGTATATAGCCTCTCTACTGTATATAGCCTCTCTACTGTATATAACCTCTCTACTGTTATAGCCTCCCTACTGTATATAGCCTCTCTACTGTATATAGCCTCTCTACTGTATATAGCCTCCCTACTGTATATAGCCTCTCTACTGTATATAGCCTCCCTACTGTATATAGCCTCTCTACTGTATATAGCCTCTCTACTGTATATAACCTCTCTACTGTATATAGCCTCTCTACTGTTATAGCCTCTCTACTGTATATAGCCTCCCTACTGTATATAGCCTCTCTACTGTATATAGCCTCTCTACTGTTATAGCCTCTCTACTGTATATAGCCTCCCTACTGTTATAGCCTCTCTACTGTTATAGCCTCCCTACTGTATATAGCCTCTCTACTGTATATAGCCTCTCTACTGTATATAGCCTCCCTACTGTATATAGCCTCCCTACTGTATATAGCCTCCCTACTGTTATAGCCTCCCTACTGTATATAGCCTCTCTACTGTATATAGCCTCTCTACTGTATATAACCTCTCTACTGTTATAGCCTCTCTACTGTATATAGCCTCTCTACTGTATATAGCCTCCCTACTGTATATAACCTCTCTACTGTATATAGCCTCTCTACTGTATATAGCCTCCCTACTGTATATAGCCTCCCTACTGTATATAGCCTCCCTACTGTTATAGCCTCCCTACTGTATATAGCCTCTCTACTGTATATAGCCTCTCTACTGTATATAGCTTCTCTACTGTATATAACCTCTCTACTGTATATAGCCTCTCTACTGTATATAGCCTCTCTACTGTATATAGCCTCTCTACTGTATATAGCCTCTACTGTATATAGCCTCTCTACTGTATATAACCTCTCTACTGTTATAGCCTCCCTACTGTATATAGCCTCTCTACTGTATATAGCCTCTCTACTGTATATAGCCTCCCTACTGTATATAGCCTCTCTACTGTATATAGCCTCCCTACTGTATATAGCCTCTCTACTGTATATAGCCTCTCTACTGTATATAACCTCTCTACTGTATATAGCCTCTCTACTGTTATAGCCTCTCTACTGTATATAGCCTCCCTACTGTATATAGCCTCTCTACTGTATATAGCCTCTCTACTGTTATAGCCTCTCTACTGTATATAGCCTCCCTACTGTTATAGCCTCTCTACTGTTATAGCCTCCCTACTGTATATAGCCTCTCTACTGTATATAGCCTCTCTACTGTATATAGCCTCCCTACTGTATATAGCCTCCCTACTGTATATAGCCTCTCTACTGTATATAGCCTCTCTACTGTATATAGCCTCTCTACTGTATATAGCCTCTCTACTGTATATAGCCTCCCTACTGTATATAGCCTCCCTACTGTATATAGCCTCTCTACTGTATATAGCCTCTCTACTGTATATAACCTCTCTACTGTATATAGCCTCTCTACTGTATATAGCCTCTCTACTGTATATAGCCTCCCTACTGTATATAGCCTCCCTACTGTATATAGCCTCTCTACTGTTATAGCCTCTCTACTGTATATAGCCTCTCTACTGTATATAGCCTCCCTACTGTATATAGCCTCTCTACTGTATATAGCCTCTCTACTGTATATAGCCTCCCTACTGTTATAGCCTCTCTACTGTATATAGCCTCCCTACTGTATATAGCCTCTCTACTGTATATAGCCTCTCTACTGTATATAGCCTCCCTACTGTTATAGCCTCTCTACTGTATATAGCCTCTCTACTGTATATAGCCTCTCTACTGTATATAGCCTCTCTACTGTATATAGCCTCTCTACTGTTATTTTTCACTGTTTTTTTACTGTTGTTTTTATTTCCTTACTTATCTATTGTTCACCTAATACCTATTTTTTTACTTAAAAACTGCACTGTTGGTTAGGTCCTGTAAGTAAGCATTTCACTGTAACGTCTACACATGTTGTATTCGGCGCACGTGACAAATACACTTTTGATTTGATTTTATTATTACCTTGATGGAAAAACAAATGTTGCTTCTTAGTCTGCGTCATAAAAGATTACATAGATATTCCTTAATTCGCTCGATAACGTTATGGAAAAAGGGTTTCATGGATAAATGTGGCAACTCCTCTCTCTTGCTGTGAAAACATGTGTGTGGGCTAGTTTTCAGGCCTTGTGTGCAGGTTTTCATAGGTCATTGGGCTAGAAATCTTAGCTGGACCTGGCAACCCTGAGCATGACAGTAAACCCAGGGAGTTTTTTCAGAACAGAGCAGAATGCTTCTGGAAACTTTGACAGTGGAAAAGTTAGTCAGCTAGCAAGGCATTGTTGTCATGTTATATCAGGTGATGATCAGCAGAAATAAGGGATAACTATCTCTCATAGTAGTAGATGTGTATCTCTTTCAAACAATCCCCTTGTACGCAGCTAATAGCTAGCTAGCTTAAGGTAGCCAAAGCAAGCTAGCTAACTACTGATGCAACCCTAAGTAGCAGTACATATGAAGATGAAATATGATCAGTCCTACTGTACATCTTACTGTAGAAATTATTGGAGAATACAAGTATATAGGTTGGAATGATTGCTGTGAAAATACAATTTAAAATGTTATTCTGAACTGAAATAAACTGACTGAAGCAAGATGCTTTTTGAGGTAAACCCACTCACACAGTTCTGGGTTGTTCATCTACAACAGGAAGTGGTCTCCTGACTGATTGAGAACCCACTCACACAGTTCTGGGTTGTTCATCTACAACAGGAAGTGGTCTCCTGCCTGACTGAGAACCCACTCACACAGTTCTGGGTTGTTCCATCTACAACAGGAAGTGGTCTCCTGCCTGACTGAGAAAGCCAGTAGATGTTCTGATCCAGTTTGGCACCACATATCTATGTCAGTCAGGGTTCTCAACTCTGGCATACTTTTAAAAAACAAGTACATGGTTACACTGTCAAAAACTGAGCCCAGAATAGACCTGCTTGTTGAAGCTTCAACCAGCTACACACGTCTCATTAGGACTTTGTGTTTGTTTTCTGGTTTACATCTGTGTGATGTGATCAATCAGTTTATTCCAGTTCAGAATGAAAATCATTTATTATATTTTAACAGCAACAGTTCCAACCTAGACAGTGTTTATAATGGGGAAAAATTAAACATGAATAGCTATTTATATTTAATTTAATTGTTATTTGTCTTTATTGCATTTGTTTTAGGCTGGCATGAGGGCGATGAAATGTACCGATATTTACGTATAGTTGCATGTTTCATAAATTTGGGTGCCAGGAAAACACAGAATTTCTAATTTGGGTCCCAAGCTGAAAAAGTTGAAGAATCCCCCCTCTGGAGATCTACTGGGAATTCAGGCAGGCTTGAGGCTTCACAGTCAGCCCTGTTACACCTCTTTTACATTAACATCAGAAGGGTCGGTAATGTTCTCAAAATTCCCTGTATTTCCAGAAATTCCAGTTAGAATATTCCCAGAATCAGGAGGGAATAAGCAAGAAATCCTTGATTTCTGGAAAAAACTGGGAATTCTGGGAAAAGTTAGCATAATTTTGTAACCCTACAAACTCTCCATTTCTAAGCTGTCGACTGTCTGGATACTGTAGTGACTGACAGCTGAAAGTTTGTTTTGGAAGAGGAGCGATCGTAATGATAATGCTAATGCCTGCTACTATACAACACACACACACAACTCTAACACCCTTTCTCTCTTTCTCCTTTTCACTTCTTCTCTATCTCTCTCTTTCCGGGCTGCTACACCTTATTCCGCACAAATGAAAGAACAGAGAGGAGATTAAAGAAAGACGGGGAGAAAAGAGAGGAAAGGAAAACAGCAGAGTTTACCCTGCAGCATCTCTCTCTCTCACTATTTACCCTGCAGCATCTCTCTCTCTCACTATTTACCCTGCAGCATCTCTCTCTCTCACTATTTACCCTGCAGCATCTCTCTCTCTCTCTCTCTCTCTCTCTCTCTCACTATGCCCTCTCTCTCTCTCTCTCTCTCTCTCTCTCTCTCTCACTATGCCCTCTCTCTCTCTCTCTCACTATGCCCTTCTTCTCTCTCTCTTCTCTCTCACTTATGGCTCCTATCTCTATCTCTCTCTCTATCGCTCTCTCTCACATGCCCCGTCTTCGCTCTCTCTGCTCGTCCCTCTCTCTCCACTAGCCCTCTCTCTCTCTCTCTCTCTCTCACTATGCCCTCTCTCTTCTCCTCTCTCTCCTATCTTCTCCTATTCCCCTATCTATCTCTATCTCTTCTTCTCTCTCTCTCTATCTGCTCCTCCTCTCTCTTCTCTCTCTCTCTTCTATCTTCACTATGCCCTCTCTTCCTCTCTACTCTATCTCTATCTCCTCTCTCTAATAGCCCTCTCTCTCTCTCTCTCACTATGCCCTCTCTCTCTCTCTCTCTCTCTTCTCACTATGCCCTCTCTCTCTCTCTCTCTCTCTCTCTCTCTCTCTCTCTCTCTCTCTCTCTCTCTCTCTCTCACTATGCCCTCTCTCTCTCTCTCTCTCTCTCTCTCACTATGCCCTCTCTCTCTCTCTCTCTCTTTCTCTCCCTCTCTCTCTCTCTCTCTCTCTCTATCTCCTTTTGTGTCTGTCAAATCATCAAAAAGGATTCTTACCTTTCAAGCACAGCATACTGGCATCCTTCTCAGCAGGAGAGAGTGTGAGTCTATCTTAACTATCCCCAACAAAGAACAAGTCTTCACTCACTGCACAGGTTAAAACACTGACACACTCCCTCCACTCTCTCAAAACACTCCCACTCTCTCTCTCTCAAAACACTCCCACGCTCTCTCTCAAAACACTCCCACTCTCTCTCTCAAAACACTCTCACTCTCTCTCAAAGCACTCCCAATCTCTCTCAAACCACTCCCACTCTCTCTCTCAAAACACTCCAACTCTCTCTCGAAATACTCCCACTCTCTCTCAAAACACACTCCCACACTCTCCAACTTTTTCTCTCTCTTCCTCACTCTCTCCCACTCATACTCCCTCTCCCTCTCCCTCTCTCTCTCTCTCTCTCTGTTGTCCTTTAATCCTAACTCCTCTCTAAAGCTCTAGGGGTCTAGATTCTATCAGATGCGTTCTAGCCGACACCCACGTAGTGGTTGTTTTGGTGGATGTGGAAATGCCTTAGAGCTGTCAAATCCACAAGCGGCTCCCGGCATTATGCCTAAAGCGGACGTTGGCTGGACGGAGTCCCATTAGACCCCTAAGGTTGATGTCCTCGCCCACACTGAAATCGAAAATGGTGTAAAACACCAAAATCCCCATAGAAAACCGTTCTGTTTAAAGCTAGAAATATGTGTTTGTCCACACGGTGATGGCCTACAAGCTATTATGACCCTCTCTATGAAGTGATGAGACTCTCCCGAACATGGCAGTAGTTTCGCTCTAGGACACCCACAGGCCTCACGAGACTGAAGGGTCTGAAGGGCTTAGACTCTTATGGGTTAAGAGAAATCCCATGTAGCCTTTTTTACAAATGCGAAAACACTGGAATGTGAGATGTAATCTACACCTCGATTAGGCTGATACAAATCCTCATTATTAACTTTAATATTTTTCAATTTGAGTGTCATTTCTATATAACCTAAACTTTCTCATTCTGAACTTGTAATGTGAGTGGGACTGGCGTGGCTTCGTGACAACGACCACATGAGCAGCCACACCTATTTGACAACTCTAACGCAGTTAGACCTCCAACACCGCCAAAACACCAGCTATGTGGGTGTCAGTTATCGCAGCTTGGCTACACCTCTGGGGGTGTATTCATTAGTACACACTGTAGCAAACCGTTTCGCAATGGAGTGAAAATGTGTGTTTCCTATTGTACAAGTTCAGGTTAGACCTTCCCCGTTTTTTCCGTTTGGTTCCGTTTGGTTCCGTTTGGTTCCGTTTGGTTCCTAGTGAATACACACCTGGGGCCTCATTTATCAATCATTTGTAGGCACAAAGATGTGCGTAAACCATGCTTCGGATCATTTCCACGCAGTGAGATGAACGTTTGTATGAGCATATTGTTACGCACAGCCATGTCCATGCTTACGTACAGTGCCAAGTGGTTGAATAAGGGAACTGTTTGTCAAGTGTAGCGCTGTGAATAAGGAAAATATATGTTGAAAATGTGTGAAATTGTGAGAGTAATGATTAAAAAAAAATTTTTTTTCATTGTATTTCCATTGTGAATTAATTTACATTTAGTCATTTAGCAGACACTCTTATCCAGAGTGGTTAATGCCACATATCTTGACAGGCTACATCATATAATTTGATCACACTAGAACCTTTGTTACAATAATCATCTGTGTAAAGTACAGTCATTTGATAAATGAGAGGCACGTGCGAAAGTGAAACCATTGTGTAAATAAAAGACTGAGATAATGGGAAACGGAATGAGAGATAGATAGATGCTATTGCTCTGTTTGAAGATTTGACGCGCTGCAATTCGCAGAGAAGGGCGTTTTTTTTTTAGATGGGTGGGAATTTTTTTGCAGACAGTACAGATTGTCTCATCAGATATAATTTTCTCAAAAACTAATCTTATAGGATTTTTTTTGCAAGCATTTAATAAGACACATGCCATTCTTGGACATCCACATCGCCGTAAAAGTACCATCCCAAAAAACGAGTCCAACTATGTGACCTGCTGAATGTAGTAGCAAGGTGGCCAGGTGGAACGCACCATTTGTTCATTCTGCACCTGTCTCTAAAAAAAAAACGTGCTCACAGCTAAAATGCAGCGTGTGCTAAATCATCCAACAGAACAAGATCCGCCATCTCTTATTCATATTTCCCATTATCTCAGTCTGTTCCACACGCGTCTCTAATTTAGTAAATGGTTGTACTCTATACGGATTATTGTCTTAACAAATGACTGATATAGCCTGTTAAAGATATGTGGTATTAATTCATAATGGAAACACAACAACATCGAAAAGCGATATAATTATTGCTCACACAAGTTCACATTTTCAACGTATATTCAGTGGTATAAAGTACTTAAGTAAAAAAAATACTTAAAAGTACTTGAAAGTACAGTAAGTACAAATGACAGACACATCTTGTTGAATAGTTTTCACCCTAACAGACCCACTCTGCTTAGAGTACATTTTACATTTATATTTTAGTCATTTAGCAGACTCTCTTATCCAGAGCGACTTACAGTTAGTGCATTCATCTTAACCCTTATCTAGTCTTAACATTTTCTATACACCCATTGTCCTAAGGGTAAAAAAATGACCCGCCTTCACAAAACCCCTAAAATAAAGCAGCTTAATTGAATTTTAAACCCCAAATCTATTTTGCATGAAGAAACAACCTGTCAAACAAGACACAACCTGACAAACATAGCACTTGTATAGCCTAAAAAAGTAGCAGATATGTCCAGAAAGTAGTTTTGAATGCCTTTTATTGAAGGGAAACAATAACATAACATTTTTGGCAACATAGTGATATATTCTTATATACTGTACAATGAGGAATTCAACTACAAAACACTAGTCTTCTCCCATTTTTTAACCATTGTCCCCACCAACAAGGTGTAAGAACAACAACAATAAGATAATAGATACAAAACAAAAACGTGAAGAACATAAATCAATCAACTATAATTTGTCACACCCTGATCTGTTTCACCTGTCTTTGTGATTGTCTCCAACCCTCCAGGTGTCGCCCATCTTCCCCATTATCCCCTGGGGATTTATACCTGTGTTTTCTGTCTGTCTGTGCCAGTTCGTCTTGTTTGCCAAGTAAACCAGTGTTTTTCTCTCAGCTCCTGTTTTTCCCCCCAGCCTCTCTTTTTCTCGTCCTCCTGGTTTTGACCCTTGCCTTTCCTGACTCTGAACCAGCCTGCCTGACCACTCTGCCTGCCCCTCACCTCGAGCCTGCCTGTGTCACATTCTTCGTCGTCTGATAATGAGAAATCACTGTCGGACCAATACGCAGCGGGTTGCGGCTCAACAACATATTTATTAAATACGTTGAACACAGAAATAACAAGAAATGCAGAAAACACGACAGGAGACAGTTTAGCAGGCTATGACAACTAGCAGTGCAAAATCAACTACCCACAAAACCCCAGGAGAAAACAAGCTCCTAATATATGACTCTCAATCAGGAACAACGAAGAACAGCTGTTCCTGATTGAGAGCCACACAGACAACAAAGAAATACACCAACCAGAAAAACCCTAGACAACCAAAAACCAGAACATACACCCAAACCCCGGAACACATAAATATAACACCCCTCTACACTACACATAACCCCCCGGACCACATAAAACAAATAACCTCTGCCACGTCCTGACCAAACTACAATTACAAATAATCCCTAATACTGGTCAGGACGTGACAGCCTGCTGCCCTGTACCATTTTGGACTCTGCCCTGGCTATGAACTCTTTCCTGTCCCCGACCTGCCTTTGGTCTATCCCTTAGACTATAATAAATACCAAAGACTCAAACCAACCTGTGTCTGCATCTTGGTCTCGCCTTGTGTCGTTATATAATTAGCACATGTAGGACAGTATGGAAGTGTGTGTGCATGGACTTTGCAGATGTATTTATCACGTGTGCAGCACATAGTATTTGTTTTACACTCCTTCTTTGGCGGGCAGAATTGGCATCTCTTCCTCCTGCCTGCCCCATCAAATTTCAAGTTGATAAAATATCATTTAGGGGGTTTTCTCTGCTCTTAATGTAGCGGCGGGTCATTTTTTACCCTTAAGACAACACAAGGGTTAAGTAAAAATACTTGAAAGTACTACTTAATTCATTTTTTGGGGTATCTGTACTGTACTATTTAAATTTTTGACAACTTTTAGTTTTACTTCACTACATTCCTAAGGAAAAGTATGTACTTTTTACTCCATACATTGACACCCAAAGGTACTCAGTACATTTTGAATGCTTAGCAGGACAGGACAATTGTCTAATTCACACCCTTATCAAGAGAACATCCCTGGTCATCCCCACTGCCTCTGATCTGGCGGACTTACTAAACACAAATGCTTCGTTTGTAAATGATATCTGAGTGTTGCAGTGTGCCCCTGGCTATCCATAAATAAACATTTTTAAAATGGTGTCATCTGGTTTGCTTAATATAAGGAATTTTAAATGATTTATACTTTCACTTTTGATACTAGAGTATATTTTAGCAATTACATTTACTTTTGATACTAAAGTATATTTTAAACCAAATACTTTTAGACTTTTACTCAAGTAGTATTTTACTGGGTGACTTTCACTTTTACTTGAGTCATTTTCTATTAAGTTATCTTTACTTTTACTCAAGTATGACAATTGTGTACTCTTTCCACCACTGCATATATTTTCTCTGTTCCAAGGTTGACAAGTAGTTCCCTTATTCCACCACTTATTACTGTGCGTACGCCTGGTCGCGGTGGTGCGTACGCCTGGTCGCGGTGGTGCGTACGCCTGGTCGCGGTGGTGCGTACGCCTGGTCGCGGTGGTGCGTACGCCTGGTCGCGGTGGTGCGTACGCCTGGTCGCGGTGGTGCGTACGCCTGGTCGCGGTGGTGCGTACGCCTGGTCGCGGTGGTGCGTACGCCTGGTCGCGGTGGTGCGTACGCCTGGTCGCGGTGGTGCGTACGCCTGGTCGCGGTGGTGCGTACGCCTGGTCGCGGTGGTGCGTACGCCTGGTCGCGGTGGTGCGAAAATTTATGAACATGCTCAAGCAAACGTTCATACTGATAAATCTCACACTTTTTTAGCATGGAAACGATCCCAGTCAGTGAGGTAGTCATGATGACTATTACCACTAGATGGCAATAGATGACAAACAGGTCCTACTCAGTGTAGAGAAGGAGGATAAATCAAATCAAAAAAACATTTTCTTTGTCACATGCTTCGTAAACGATAGCTGCAGACTTACGGGTAGTTTTTCAACAATGCCGACTTAAAGATGAAGATAAAAAAAGGAATACATACACAGTGAATAGCGAATAACAATAACAAGTCAAAAATAACTTGGCTAGAATGTAAATGTAAAATGTCTATGTAAAATGTATGTATATGTAGCAGAAAAGTTGTAAAAAACAAAAACAAGATGTGTGTCCTACGAAGAGGGGTGGTGGTGGATGGGGTTAATAAAAATACATAAATAAATATTACTAGGCTATACATGGGGAGTACCTGGTAATAACATGGCTATATACAGGGAGTACCAGGTAATAACATGGTTATATACAGGGAGTACCAGGTAATAACATGGCTATACATGGGGAGTACCTGGTAATAATATGGCTATATACAGGGAGTACCAGGTAATAACATGGCTATACATGGGGAGTACCAGTTAATAACATGGTTATACATGGGGAGTACCTGGTAATAACATGGCTATATACAGGGAGTACCAGGTAATAACATGGCTATATACAGGGAATACCAGGTAATAACATGGCTTTATACAGGGAGTACCAGGTAATAACATGGCTATACATGGGGAGTACCAGGTAATAACATGGCTATACATGGGGAGTACCTGGTAATAACATGGCTATATACAGGGAGTACCAGGTAATAACATGGTTATATACAGGGAGTACCAGGTAATAACACGGCTATACATGGGGAGTACCAGGTAATAACATGGCTATACATGGGGAGTACCAGGTAATAACATGGCTATACATGGGGAGTACCTGGTAATAACATGGCTATATACAGGGAGTACCAGGTAATAACATGGTTATATACAGGGAGTACCTGGTAATAACATGGCTATACATGGGGAGTACCAGGTAATAACATGGCTATATACAGGGAGTACCAGGTAATAACATGGCTATATACAGGGAGTACCAGGTAATAACATGGCTATACATGGGGAGTACCAGGTAATAACATGGCTATACATGGGGAGTACCTGGTAATAACATGGCTATATACAGGGAGTACCAGGTAATAACATGGTTATATACAGGGAGTACCTGGTAATAACATGGCTATACATGGGGAGTACCAGGTAATAACATGGCTATATACAGGGAGTACCAGGTAATAACATGGCTATATACAGGGAGTACCAGGTAATAACATGGCTATATACAGGGAGTACCAGGTAATAACATGGTTATATACAGGGAGTACCAGGTAATAACATGGCTATATACAGGGGAGTACCTGGTAATAACATGGCTATATACAGGGAGTACCAGGTAATAACATGGCTATATACAGGGAGTACCAGGTAATAACATGGTTATATACAGGGGAGTACCTGGTAATAACATGGCTATATACAGGGAGTACCAGTTAATAACATGGTTATACATGGGGAGTACCAGGTAATAACATGGCTATATACAGGGAGTACCAGGTAATAACATGGCTATATACAGGGAGTACCAGGTAATAACATGGTTATATACAGGGAGTACCAGGTAATAACATGGTTATATACAGGGAGTACCAGGTAATAACATAGCTATATACAGGGAGTACCAGGTAATAACACGGCTATACATGGGGAGTACCTGGTAATAACATGGCTATATACAGGGAGTACCAGGTAATAGCATGGTTATATACAGGGAGTACCTGGTAATAACATGGCTATACATGGGGAGTACCAGTTAATAACATGGCTATATACAGGGAGTACCAGTTAATAACATGGTTATATACAGGGAGTACCAGGTAATAACATGGCTATATACAGGGGAGTACCTGGTAATAACATGGCTATATACAGGGAGTACCAGGTAATAACATGGCTATATACAGGGAGTACCAGGTAATAACATGGCTTTATACAGGGAGTACCAGGTAGTAACATGGTTATACATGGGGAGTACCAGGTAATAACATGGCTATATACAGGAAGTACCAGGTAATAACATGGCTATATACAGGGAGTACCTGGTAATAACATGGCTATATACAGGGAGTACCTGGTAATAACATGGCTATATTCAGGGAGTACCAGGTAATAGTAACCACTGTGATTATTATTATTTGACCCTGCTGGTCATCTATGAACATTTAAACATCTTGGCCCATGGCTCGTCAGGTATGAGGAACTCTGGCCCAGTGCCCATTGTGTATGGGGAACTCTGACCCAGGGTATGGGGAACTCTGGCCCAGTGCCCATTGTGTATGAGGAACTCTGACCCAGTGCCCATTGTGTATGGGGAACTCTGACCCAGTGCCCATTGTGTATGGGGAACTCTGGCCCAGTGCCCATTGTGTATGGGGAACTCTGACCCAGGGTATGGGGAACTCTGGTGCTTCAAAGCTAGTGCAGGAGGTGATCTGGGAACAGAGTTAGTGTCACAACAAACAGAATAGTTTAAATAATGATAGTAAATAATAGTGCTTTGAAGGCAGCAACATTTTGTAACGTTCCAATAGTAGATTCAAACATGCCTCTTTGACATGTAAAATGATAAGTAACCGCATGCAGCTCTCGTCTATCTGTTACTGAACGTGGCCCTGTGGCTTTGTAACCGGCTTTGTTTGGAGGCTCAGCACTGTCATACCACAGTTAGCAGTTACTGTATTATTAAATGCTGACCCAGTAAGCATCGAGTACAACACCAGGTATTTAAAGTATTATTATGTGGATAATGCATTTTGAAACTTTTTTTTTTTTTCAACTGTTTTCAGAAAACATTTTCCTGTTGAAAGACAGTTGAGTAGAAATACATGTTATATAGCAGCCAGGACATGAAGGTTCATAGCTACATGCCATAGCCACACTGTCACGTCCTGACCATAGTAAGATGGTCAGGGCATGACAGGGGGTGTTTTTGTGTTTTTCTATGTTTTGTATATCTATGTTTAGGTTCTAGTTTTTCTATTTCTATGTTGGGGTTTTTGGGGATGATCTCCAATTAGAGGCAGCTGGTCCTCATTGTCTCTAATTGGAGATCATACTTAAGTAGGGTTTTTTTCCACCTGTGCTTGTGGGTTGTTGTATTCTGTTTAGTTTATGTACCTGACAGAACTGTGCGCTTTCGTTTTCTCTTTGTTATCTTTTCCTTTTGTGTTCTGAGTTAAAATAAATATTCATCATGAGCAATCAACACGCTGCGCTTTGGTCCCCTCTCTACGACAGCCGTCACACACACGACCCTCCCGAAGGAAAAAAAATAATTGGAATGACCCCTTCCCCTTTTTTGAAACCCCACACCTTAGTACACTAATTATTAACTTGATCCTTATAACAAATCTACTTGTTATAATGGAACTTTTACAATATGAATGTACAGCGCCTTCGGAAAGTATTCAGACCCCTTGACTTTTTCCACATTTTGTTACGTTACAGCCTTATTCTAAAATGGATCAAATAGATTTTTTTCCTGAGCAATCTACACACAATACCCCATAATGACATCACAATACCCCATAATGACATCACAATACCCCATAATGACATCACAATACCCCACATTGACAAAGCAAAAACAGGTCTATATAAGGTCCCACAGTTGACAGTTCATGTCAGAGCAAAACCAAGCCATGAGGTCGAAAGAATTGGCTATAGCGCTCCGAGACAGGATTGTGTCAAGGCACAGATCTGGGGAATGGTATCAAAAATGTATTTATTCATATATTTTTAAGTAATTTTAATTTAAATGGTTTTGTGCAGACAACAGAACCCATCATATCCCAACCTGGAGTACAAACAGTTTGGCTACAAACAGGACAAGTTCAGGTTAATCCCCTGTTTCTGCCATTTATTTCAGTTTGTTTTTCTTAAGGAAAGGAGGGAAAAGTACAGGAGAGGAGAGGAGAGGAGAGGAGAGGAGGAGGGAAGAGGAGAGAAGGGAAGAGAAGAGGAGAGGAAAGGAGGGGAGAGAGAGGAGAACAGAGGAGAGGAGATAGGGGGAGGAGAGGAAAGGAGAACAGAGAAGAGGAGAGGAGAGGAGAGGGAGAAAGGGAGAGGAGAACAGAGAAGAGGAGAGGAGAGAAAGGGGAGGAGAGGAGAAGGGGGAGAAAGGGAGAGGAGAACAGAGGAGAGAGGGGAGAGAAAAGGGAGGAGAGGAGAAGGGGGAGAAAGGGAGAGGAGAACAGAGAAGAGGAGAGGAGAGAAAGGGGAGGAGAGGAGAAGGGGGAGAAAGGGAGAGGAGAACAGAGGAGAGAGGGGAGAGAAAAGGGAGGAGAGGAGAAGGGGGAGAAAGGGAGAGGAGAACAGAGGAGAGAGGGGAGAGAAAAGGGAGGAGAGGAGAAGGGGGAGAAAGGGAGAGGAGAACAGAGGAGAGAGGGGAGTTAATTATCTTTCTCTGGTGTGGTTGAGTGCGTTAGCATTAGCTGGTTGAAGTAGTACAGAAGTGACGTAGGAGAGGTGAGAATGAGAGGGGAGAGGAGATGGAGAGAGAGAAAAAGGGAGAGAATATATTTTAATTATACACCACTTGAGGGCGCACTTCGCCCATTCAATCCTGCACAGACCGACAGGTTCAGCTGTTGACAACAGAGTCGCTTTGTTCGGAAGCGGTGCCCTTCACAGCCCTGTGGCATTGTAGCCCCGGCCATAACACCAGTTACAGTATCAAATACAGACCAGGCTTGATTAGAACAGCCATCTCGGAAACACCCTTTAATTTGCGGTTCTTCTGTAAAACAGCATCTGACAGATTGATGGATAGAAAAAAATCGACATAACACAGCGTATTAATAAGACATGAAGATTCATACATGTTTATAACAAGTAGGCCTAATAGAACTACTAGGACTAGCCTACCTGTTAGCCTAGCCTACCTGTTAGCCTAGCCTACCTGCTTGTTAGCCTACCTTTTGGCCTAATCTACCTGTTGGCCTGACCTACCTGTATATTGGCCAAGCATACCTGCTTGTTAGTCTACCTGTTGGCCTAACCTACCTGCACATTGGCCAAGTCTACCTGCTTGTTAGCCTAGCCAACAGTCTACCTGCTTCTTTGCCTACCTGCTTGTTAGCCTACCTGTTCGGCTAGCCCACCTGCTAGCCTACCTGCTTGTTAGCCTAGCCAACAGTCTACCTGCTTGTTAGCCTAGCCTACCTGGTTGTTAGCCTAGCCAACAGTCTACCTGCTTGTTAGCCTACCTGTTCGGTTAGCCTACCTGCTAGCCTAGCCTACCTGTTAGCCTTATCTACCTGTTGACTCAGACAGTGGCCGGATGGAGAATATCCACACATGGTCTTTAGTTCATATCATTAGTTTATTGCATTTTAAAGGTCTCACCAGAACTCATGATTATTGCCTATAATGGCCTTATAATATTCACTATCACTCAGTCAATATGAATTCTCTCTCTAAACAGTGTCACAAAGAATTTGCAGTTGACAACTTGCATAAATTAATTTAGGCTAATAATTTCCCCCTTTGCTTGTTGACATAGTTTCCATCTCTTACTAAGAAGTTGAGAGTTCCTGATCTGTGAATGGTTGTCTCGGTGTATTTACTCAGTCAAACCTATGACAGAGCAGCTAAAGGAAAATAAACAGAATTGTCTGTCCGGCTGTTGCCATGTTAATGTGCTAGTCGAAAATACAAAACTAGGAAATGTCCGACTTGTTAATTGGTTAAACGCGGCACGTGTATATGTACAACAGGTTTAGCAAGTCGGACATTTCCGAGTTTCGTAGTTCCGCCGAGCATATGAACGCGGCACGTATCCACACCCCTGTTACTTGTTCTAGTTTTCTGCTTGGAGGAAGTGGCCCCTTTCGCTCTTTACCGCGGGGATACAAAATAATTAACAAACTATTCTGTTGTGGGAAAATTAGGCAATTGTCGTCCCGGAAGATTGAGAAATCGTTTGTGCAGAATAGCACGTTGTAACAACATAGTTGTAAGAAGATACGCCAGTGGATCGTTTTGAGCTGGAGTAGCCTAGCCTCGTCTGCTTTGTTTACATTGGGATTGTTTTGATGCGGGGTGTTTTCACGGTGACGTTTTTGCGTGGAAAACGACTATAAATCCTGCAACGATGGCAATGCAGGTAAGGGAGTTACTTCAGCATGTCACGGTGCGCTTTATCGAATGGTAGACAACGTTAATATAGTTAGTTTTTTGTCATACAGAATATGCGCTATTGGGGGTTTCATTTTAGTGTAGTGTAGATTGCAGAGTAATAACTTTTATAACTAAAAGAGAACATGTTTAATAACTGAACCAATGTCATACAAGCTATGAATTGATGCCATGTGCATAGATAGATTAAACAACACGTATGTATGTAGGTATTTACATGTTTATCTTTCAGTCTCTACTGTGAACTGCTTTTTGTAGGTTGTAGGCAACTGTTTTAGAGAGGGGGGCAGTGTGTGTGTGTGTGTGTGTGTGTGTGTGTGTGTGTGTGTTTGTTTGTGTTTGACACTACTCTCAGTGCCCTTGGGGATAACAACACTCAGACAGGATATATGAGCACTGTGTGTGTGTGTGTGTGTGTGTGTGTGTGTGTACACAGTACCATTCAGAGTGGTCCTGAGGTCATCATTGTGTGTCCTATGACTACATCCTACAGTACCATTCAGAGTGGTCCTGAGGTCATCACTGTGTGTTTGCTCTGTTTCAGGCCCAGGTGATATATGACTTCAGTGCTGAACCAGGAAACAACGAGTTGACAGTCAGGGAAGGAGAGACTGTCACCGTCCTCAACCAGGTACACACAGGATCTGACTGGCTGGCCATAGTCACCTGAAGTACTACAGCGTTACATGTCACGCTTTTCTGTCCAGGCTCTGATGAATAACTCTCATACCTCTTCTCTCTCTTCCTCTTGTCTCTCACTCTCTTCCTCTCTCCCTCTTCTCTCTCTTCCTCTCTCCCTCTCTCCCCCTTCTCTCTCTTCCTCTCTCCCTCTTTCCCCCTTCTCTCTCTTCCTCTCCCTCTCTCTCTGCCCCTTCTCTCTCTTCCTCTCCCTCTCTCTCTGCCACTCCTCTCTCTTTGCAGAATGTTGGTGGAGGATGGATAGAGGCTCAGAACGCCAGAGGAGAAAGTGGGCTGGTTCCGGAAGACTACTTACAGGTGAGTGTGTGTCTGTGTTCATTACGGATTACACACCATAACAATGTGTGTGACGGTGCTGCTGTAACACATTTATTCTGTTGTAATTCACTACGTATCTGTAAAGTAAAATCAAATCCAATGTTATTTGTCACATGCGCCGAATACAACAGGTGTAGACCTTACAGTGAAATGATTCCTTACAAGCCCTTAATCAACAATGCCGTTTAAAAAAAAAAGGAATACAAAAATAAGAATAAGAAATAAAAGTAACAAATAATTAAAGAGCAGCAGTAAAATAACAATACCGAGGCTATATACAGGGGTCAGTATGCAGGGGCACCGGTTAGTCGAGGTAATTGAGGTAATATGTACATGTAGGTAGAGTTATTAAAGTGACTTGGCGCTCCGGTACTGCTTGCAATGCGGTAGCAGAGAGAACAGTCTATGACTGGGGTGACTGGGGTCTTTGACAATTTTTAGGGTCTTCCTCTGACACCGCCTGGTGTAGAGGTCCTGGATGGCAGGCAGCTTAGCCCCAGTGATGTAATAGGCCGTACGTACTACCCTCTGTAGTGCCTTGTGGTCGGAGGCCGAGCAGTTGCCACACCAGGCAGGATGCTCTCGATGGTGCAGCTGTAGAACCTTTTGAGGATCTGAGGACCCATGCCAAATCTTTTTAGTTTCCTGAGGGGGAATAGGTTTTGTCGTGCCCTCTTTACGACTGTCTTGGTGTGCTCGGACTATGTTCGTTTGCTGGTGATGTGGACACCAAGGAACTTGAAGCTCTCAACCTGCTCCACTACAGCCCGTTCAATGAGAATGGGGGTGTTCTCGGTCCTCCTTTTCCTGCAGTCCACAATAATTTCATTTGTCTTGATCACGTTGAGGGAGAGGTTGTTGTCCTGGCACCACACGGCCAGGTCTCTGACCTCCCTATAGGCTGTCTCGTCGTTGTCTGTGATCAGGCCTACCACTGTTGTGTCATCGGCAAACTTAATGTTGGTGTTGGATTCATGCCTGGCCGTGCAGTCATAAGTGAACAGGGAGTACAGGAGGGGACTGAGCACGCACCTCTGAGGGGCCCCCGTGTTGAGGATCAGCGTGGCAGATGTGTTGTTACCTACCCTTACCACCTGGGGGCGGCCCGTCAGGAAGTCCAGGATCCAGTTGCAGAGGGAGGTGTTTAGTTCCAGGGTCCTTAGTTTACTGATGAGCTTCGTGGGCACTATGGTGCTGAACGCTGACCTGTGGTCAATGAATAGCATTCTCACATAGGTGTTCCTTTTGTCCAGGTGGGAAAGGGCAGTGTGGAGTGCAATAGCGATTGCATCATCTGTGGATCTGTTAGGCAGTATGCAAATTGGAGTGGGTCTAGGGTTTCTGGGATAATGGTGTTGATGTGAGCCATGACCAGCCTTTCAAAGCACTTCGTGGCTACAGACGTGAGTGCTATGGGTCGGTAGTCATTTCGGCAGGTTACCTTAGTGTTCTTGGGCACAGGGACTATGGTGGTCTGCTTGAAACATGTTGGTATTACAGACTCAGACAGGGAGAGGTTGAAAATGTCAGTAAAGACACTTGCCAGTTGGTCAATGCATGCTCAGAGTACATGTCCTGGTTATCCGTCTGGCCCTGCGGACTTGTGAATGTTGACCTGTTTAAAGGTCTTACTCACATTGGCTGCGGAGAGCGTGATCACACAGTCGTCCGGCACAGCTGATGCTCTCATGCATGTTTCAGTGTTATTTGCCTCGAAGCGAGCATAGAAGTAATTTAGCTCGTCTGGTAGGCTCGTGTCATTGGGCAGCTCTCGGCTGTGCTTCCTTTTGTAGTCTGTAATAGTTTGCAAGCCCTGCCACATCCGACGAGCGTCGGAGCCAGTGTAGTACGATTCAATCTTAGTCCAGTATTGATGCTTTGCCTGTTTGATGGTTCGTCGGAGGGCATAGCAGGATTTCTTATAAGCTTCCAGGTTAGAGTCCCGCTCCTTGAAAGTGGCAGCTCTAGCCTTTAGCTCAGTGCTGATGTTGCCTGTAATCCATGGCTTCTGGTTGGGGTATGTATGTACAGTCACTGTGGGGACGACGTCATCGATGCACTTATTGATGAAGCCAGTGACTGATGTGGTGTACTCCTCAATGCCATCGGAAGATTCCCGAAACATATTCCAGTATGTGCTAGCAAAACAGTCCTGTAGCTTAGCATCTGCTTCATCTGACCACTTTTTTTTATTGACCGTGTCACTGGTGCTTCCTGCTTTAACTTTTGCTTGTAAACAGGAAGGAGGATAAATAGAATTATGGTCAGATTTGCCAAATGGAGGGCGAAGGAAAGCTTTGTACGCGTCTCTGTGTGGAGTAAAGGTGGTCTAGAGTTTTTTTCCCCCCATCTGGTTGCACATTTTAACATACTGGTGGAATTTTAGTAAAACGGATTTAAGTTTCCCTGCATTAAAGTCCCCGGCCAGGTTTGGGTTAAAGTCCAGTTACATTCCAGTCAATTAAGGAAGTACACTGAAATTCCAATTCTCTTCAATACTTTTTAATTAGGACCATTTGGATTTGGAATCTGCTGTACTTTCTGAATTGACTGGACTGAATTTACCCCCCCCCCCCCACTTTATTTTAAGAATGTGAATTGTCAGAATAATAGTAGAGAGAATGATTTATTTCAGCTTTTATTTAGTTCATCACATTCCCAGTGGGTCAGAAGTTTACATGCACTCAATTAGTTTTTGGTAGCATTACCTTTAAATTGTTTAACTTGGGTCAAGCGTTTGGGGTAGCCTTCCACAAGCTTCCCACAATAAGTTGGGTGAATTTTGGCCCATTCCTCCTGACAGAGCTGGTGTAACTGAGTCAGGTTTGAAGGCCTCCTTGCTCGCACACGCTTTTTCAGTTCTGCCCACAAATGTTCTATAGGATTGAGGTCAGGGCTTTGTGATGGCCACTCCAATACCTTGACTTTGTTATCCTTAAGCCATTTTGCCACAACTTTGGAAGTATGCTTGGGGTCATTGTCCATTTGGAAGACACATTTGCAACTAAGCTTTAACTTCCTGACTGATGTCTTGAGATGTTGCTTCAATATATCCACATAATTTTCCGTCCTTATGATGCCATCTATTTTGTGAAGTGCACCAGTTCCTCCTGCAGCAAAGCACCCACACAACATGATGCTGCCACCCCCGTGCTTCAC
The DNA here is from genome assembly GCF_901001165.1 of Salmo trutta. Lineage (NCBI taxonomy): Eukaryota > Metazoa > Chordata > Actinopteri > Salmoniformes > Salmonidae > Salmo > Salmo trutta. Next base: position 6,156,036 of record NC_042981.1, on the reverse strand, counting down.
TGTTGGGATGGTGTTCTTCGGCTTGCAAGCCTCCCCCTTTTTCCTCCAAACATAAAGATGGTCATTATGGCCAAACAGTTCTATTTTTGTTTCATCAGACCAGAGGACATTTCTCCAAAAAGTCCGATATTTGTCCCCATGTGCAGTTGCAAACCGTAGTCTGGCTTTTTTATGGCGGTTTTGGAGCAGTGACTTCTTCCTTGCTTACCGGCCTTTCTGGTGAGGTCAATATAGGACTCGTTTTACTATGGATATAGATACTTTTGTACCTGTTTACTCGAGCATCTTCACAAGGTCCTTTGCTGTTGTTCTGGGATTGATTTGCACTTTTCGCACCTAAGTACATTCATCTCTAGGAGACAGAACACGTCTCCTTCCTGAGCGGTATAACGGCTGCGTGGTCCCGTGGTGTTTATACTTGCGTACTATTGTTTGTACAGATGAACGTGGAACCTTCAAGCATTTGTAAATTGCTTCCAAGGATGAACCAGACTTGTGGAGGTCTTGGCTGATTTCTTTTGATTTTCCATGATGTCAAGGAGAGAGGCACTGAGTTTGAAGGTAGGCCTTGAAATACATCCACAGGTACACATCCAATTGACTCAAATGATGTCAATTAGCCTATCAGAAGCTTCTACAGCCATGACATCATTTTCTGGAATTTTCCAATCTGTTTAAAGGCACAGTCAACTTAGTGTATGTAAACTTCTGACCCACTGGAATTGTGATACAGTGAATTATAAGTGAAAAAATCTGTCTGTTAACAATTGTTGGAAAGATTACTTGTCACGCACACAGTAGAAAAACTATAGTTTGTTAACAAGAAATTTGTGGAGTGGTAGAAAAATGAGTTTTTGTTACTCCAACCTAAGTGTATGTAAACTTCTGACTTCAACTGTAGGCTGTCTGTGGTTCCAGGGCATGTTTTGCTTTGCTTTAGCTAATGGATAAATGTTTACTGGTAGGCCTATTTGGTCATCATTTAAAACCACACTACAGCCTACTCTGGTTGTAAAGTGGTGCCATGAACTCAATATTAAGAGGTGAAAAATAAACGATATACTCCCAGAAAGTTGTGACTCTTCTCTCTGTATCTAGAACAACAGTAGTTGCTTTCAAAACAGTATTTTGCATATTTAGCAACGGTCATATGCTTGTCTCAGAATGCATCACTCTCTTCTCTGTGCGCACATTGTGGAGAGGGGGGTGAGAGTGGCTCGCTAACATAGCAACAGACAGCAAAACAGGGGCAGGCAAATACCTAGTTAAATGCTTATGTTCCTAGCTCCAACAGTGCATTATTACCTAGCTAAATGCTTATGTTCCTAGCTCCAACAGTGCATTAAAACCTAACTAAATGCTTATGTTCCTAGCTCCAACAGTGCATTAAAACCTAGATAAATGCTTATGTTCCTAGCTCCAACATTGCATTAATACCTAGCTAAATGCTTTTGTTCCTAGCTCCAACAGTGCATTAATACCTAGCATTAATACCTAGCTAAATGCTTATGTTCCTAGCTCCAACAGTGCATTAAAATCTAGCTAAATGCTTATGTTCCTAGCTCCAACAGTGCATTAAAACCTAGCTAAATGCTTTTGTTCCTAGCTCCAACAGGGCATTAATACCTAGCATTAATACCTAGCTAAATTCTTATGTTCCTAGCTCCAACAGTGCATTAATACCTAGCTAAATTCTCATGTTCCTAGCTCCAACAGTGCATTAAAACCTAGCTAAATGATTATCAGACCTACCAACATGTACACATTTACCAACTTCGCAATGCTCTGTCCATGTACGCAGGTACGAGGTCCGATTTAAAAGTACGCAGAAATGAATAGGGCCTGATTTATTTAATTTTGACATTTTTAAAAACATTTTAATAAAAAATAAATCCACTGAGTAAATCTAACATCCCAATTCTCGAACTGCAACTTTTTTTTTTTAAATTCATAATACAGATCAACAATTTACATTGTTACATCATACAAAACAGAACACAGGTATTAACAAGAAAATACTAAAACATACAAAAAAGATCTTTGAAATAATAAAAAAATAAGAAATTCTAGTGCAATTGTAATCACTCTGGAAAAAAATCTTATTATAATGATTCAGGAAGATGTTATTCTTGTTGTTATTCACTAGGGTTAAGGTTTTAATAAGATAGTTCAATTCAATCAAAAATATGTCTAATTTTGGTATAGAATTTTGGAATTTTTGTTTGTGTATAAAGTATTTGGCAACAAGAATAATACAATTCACAATCATTTAAATGGTCTTGTTATCATTGCAATAGTAACATATCATATCCTTCATGTCAAAAACATGGGTAGTGTTCATAATGGTAAATAAGTATTTTGCAAGGTTTTCCAAAATTCTGACACAAATTTACATTCAAAGAACAAGTGAGACAGATTCTCACCTTCTTTTTCACAGAAAATGCAGATATCATCAATAGCCACAAATTTGGATAACATAGAATTACGTCGATATATCTTATGTAAAATGTTAAAGTGCACTTAACTTTGTTTGGTATACAATATTTGTAAGGCCTTAACCATGCATTTTTCCAGACAATGTCATGATTTAGCATGTTCCAGAAAATTTTTCCTCTCGGTCGGTGTAGGTTGGTTTCACATTTAGAAACATTCAGTTTTAATCCTGATGCAATAGAAAATGCAGTTATAGCATTAAGGGCATGGGCGACCTGGTCTTTGTCTCTTAATAAAAAGAGTAGTATCATCAGCCAGTTGGGAAATTTAGATTTATTTGTTAAAAATGGTTAAGACATACAAATTTGCATTATTCACAATATCTAGAGATAGAATGGGAAAAAATGAATAAAAATGGCGAAATTGGGCATCCCTGTCATACACTTCTGTTGATACTGAATCTTTTGGAAGTATTAAGGTTTAGTAACACAGAACTATTTATATCTTTGTAGAACATGCGAATGACTTTGATAAGATTTTCAACGAATCCAAAAAGTTTAAGTGACCTAAAGAGAAATTCATGTTCAATTGTGTCAAAGGCTTTACAGAAGTCCAAAAATAAGACAAGCGCATCTGAGTCAATTGCATCTGAATAATCTATAAGGTCCAAGACTAAACGGATGTTAGAGCTGATGTGACGGCCCTTCATAAATCCTGTTTGAGTCTCATTTATAATGGTATCTATTCCTTTCTTTAATCTTTTGGCATAAACCAGAGCAATCAATTTGTAATCAATATTTAATAAAGTAATTGGCATCCAATAGACATGTACGGAGTTTGTGTCAACGGACATGGAGATGAATACATCATTATTGGACGTATCTACCCCGTGTCTGCCCCTCCTGTTTGTTGTGATGCTGAGTTGGCCGACTGTCAGCTGTACGTTAACACATGGACGAATCCCTTTTCCACTCTGTGTGTTGTGGAAAGGTAAACACTAATTGTTTTAAACTAACGTTAGCGAACATAAGATGGACATTCAGTGGGCTCTAAAATGCCAGCAGTTCACTCGCATTTGCTAGTGAAAGAAATTAAATGCAAATACTGAAAAATAACTGGTTGCATTTGTGCGAGTGTGATATACATTTAATTCTGCGTCCCGTTAGTTGTATTTTCCACGTAACATTACGAGGATCACGCAACCTGATAGACTTTAACTGTAATTATGATCCACGTCATAAAAAGCATTACAAAAGTATAATCAAAAATAAATATAAACATCTTGGCATTAAATGGAGTCCGGAGTTTAGAAGACTGCGTGATGAAGAATGAATGAGTGTCCGGTATCGGCTATAGAGGCAATGCTTCTAAAATGCCTTGGCACTAGATTTGCGAGTTGAATCTCCAATTTGCCGCACGCGTCTTGTACTCTAAAAAGTTGGACAGGGTTGGTAGGTCTGGATTATGTTCCTAGCTCCAACAGTACATTAATAACTAGCCAAATGCTTGTGTTTTTAGCTCCAACAGTACATTAATAACTAGCTAAATGCTTGTGTTTTTAGCTCCAACAGTACATTAATAACTAGCTAAATGCTTGTGTTTTTAGCTCCAACAGTACATTAATAACTAGCCAAATGCTTGTGTTTTTAGCTCCAACAGTACATTAATAACTAGCTAAATGCTTGTGTTTTTAGCTCCAACAGTACATTAATAACTAGCTAAATGCTTGTGTTTTTAGCTCCAACAGTACATTAATAACTAGCCAAATGCTTGTGTTTTTAGCTCCAACAGTACATTAATAACTAGCTAAATGCTTGTGTTTTTAGCTCCAACAGTACATTAATAACTAGCTAAATGCTTGTGTTTTTAGCTCCAACAGTACATTAATAACTAGCTAAATGCTTGTGTTTTTAGCTCCAACAGTACATTAATAACTAGCTAAATGCTTGTGTTTTTAGCTCCAACAGTACATTAATAACTAGCTAAATGCTTGTGTTTTTAGCTCCAACAGTACATTAATAACTAGCCAAATGCTTGTGTTTTTAGCTCCAACAGTACATTAATAACTAGCCAAATGCTTGTGTTTTTAGCTCCAACAGTACATTAATAACTAGCTAAATGCTTGTGTTTTTAGCTCCAACAGTACATTAATAACTAGCTAAATGCTTGTGTTTTTAGCTCCAACAGTACATTAATAACTAGCCAAATGCTTGTGTTTTTAGCTCCAACAGTACATTAATAACTAGCTAAATGCTTGTGTTTTTAGCTCCAACAGTACATTAATAACTAGCTAAATGCTTGTGTTTTTAGCTCCAACAGTACATTAATAACTAGCTAAATGCTTGTGTTTTTAGCTCCAACAGTACATTAATAACTAGCTAAATGCTTGTGTTTTTAGCTCCAACAGTACATTAATAACTAGCCAAATGATTATGTTCCTAGCTTCAACAGTACATTAATAACTAGCCAAATGCTTGTGTTTTTAGCTCCAACAGTACATTAATAACTAGCTAAATGCTTGTGTTTTTAGCTCCAACAGTACATTAATAACTAGCTAAATGCTTGTGTTTTTAGCTTCAACAGTACATTAATAACTAGCTAAATGCTTGTGTTTTTAGCTCCAACAGTACATTAATAACTAGCCAAATGCTTGTGTTTTTAGCTCCAAAAGTACATTAATAACTAGCCAAATGCTTGTGTTTTTAGCTCCAACAGTACATTAATAACTAGCTAAATGCTTGTGTTTTTAGCTCCAACAGTACATTAATAACTAGCCAAATGCTTGTGTTTTTAGCTCCAAAAGTACATTAATAACTAGCCAAATGCTTGTGTTTTTAGCTCCAACAGTACATTAATAACTAGCCAAATGCTTGTGTTTTTAGCTCCAACAGTACAGTAATACCTAACAATACAAAACAATACACGCAAATCCAAAACATTCAAAGAAAGTAATTAAGAAATATTGGAACAAGCAATGTCAGAGTCCGGGACAGTATATGGACAGTATATGATTAGAAAAGGTGTGTACAGCAGTAGTTATATAGGATGGGACTGGACTACAATACAGTATATACATATGAAGTGGCTAAAATGTAAATATTATTAGAGTGACCAGGTAGCCTGGCGGATAGGAGCGTTGGGCCAGTAACCGAAAGATTGCTGGGTCGAATCCCCGAGCTGACAAGGTAAAAATGTGTCGTTCTGCCCCTGAGCAAGGCAGTTAACACACTGTTACCCGGGCTCCGATGACGTGGATGTCGATTAAGGCAGCCCCCCCCCCCCCTCTCTGATTCAGATGGGTTGGGTTAAATGTAGAAGACACATTTCAGTTGAATGCATTCAGTTGTACAGCTGACTAGGTATCCCCCTTTCTTGGTGTTCCATGACTATGTACACAGGGCAGCAGTCTCTAAGGTGCAGGGTAGAGTACCGGGTGGTAGCCGGCTAGTAACAGTGACTAAGTTCAGGGCAGGGATCTGGGCGGAGGCCGGCTAGTGGTGACTATTTAACAGTCTGATAGCCTGGAGATAGAAACTGTTTATCAGTCTACTGGAACGTTGTGTAGCAAAATCACTGAAAATGAACAACTTACACAAAATGCTTCGGGTAAGAGGAAGGTGGTTTATCGTTCTAGCTCGTGTGAGTGTGTGTGTGTGTCTGTCTGTCTGTCTGTCTGTCTGTCTGTCTGTCTGTCTGTCTGTCTGTCTGTCTGTCTGTCTGTCTGTCTGTCTGTCTGTCTGTCTGTCTGTCTGTCTGTCTATGCGTGCGGCATTCCTCAGTCATACAGGGGAGGTGTAGAGGAGTCTTTGTGAGACCCCCATCACACCGCCCTTGTTTTTGACAAACGTGACATCACCGGGGAGCCGCACGGTAACGTGTCGTCACCGGGGAGCCGCACGGTAACGTGACGTCACCGGGGAGCCGCACGGTAACGTGACGTCACCGGGGAGCCGCACGGTAACGACAAAGTTGAACTCTGGAAAAAGTTTGAAGACCCCAAGTACCACGCCAAAATAAACTTGACTAAATGTCGCTAACAGTGTGACGCTAAAGCAACGCTGTGTCTTTGCAAAGTATGTTTACTGGGATCTCTGTAGTACAAACAGTAATGCTTTCATCCTGCAGACATGGAAAGATAAAGTGAAAATGTGGATGTTTATTACAAACCCCCCCATCTCTCAGGTTGGTGCGGTGTCATCCAGAACACCAGAGACAGCTACCTATCCGGTTGCCCACATCCCAGAGTCCAGCAACACCACAAACACTCAGGTTCACACTACTTTATTACTATAAGTTATAGGGCTTGAGAGAGAAAGAGAGGGACTCTGTCTCTGTCTCTAAATGAAGGAAAGCTTTGACTATGTACAAACTCAGTGACCATAGCCTTGCTATTGAGAAAGCATGCCTACGGCAGCCTATGTGCACACTGCCAACAAAATGATTTGGAAACTGAGCTGCACTTCCTGCCAAATGTATGACCATATTAGAGACACATATTTCCTTCAGATTACACAGACCCACAAAGAATTCGAAAACAACTACGATTTCAATTAACAACCATATCTATTTGGTGAAATACCACAGTGTGCATCACAGCAACAACATTTGTGACCTGTTGCCACAAGAAAAGGGCAACCAGTGAAGAACAAACACCATTGTAAATACAACCCATAATTATGTTTATTTATTTTCCATTTTGTACTTTAACTATTTGCACATCGTTACAAAACTGCATATAGACAAAATATGACATTTGAAATGTATTGATTTTTTTGGAACTTTTGTGAGAGTAATGTTTACTGTTAATTTGTTATTGTTTATTCCACTTTTGTTTATTATCTATTTCACTTGCTTTGGCAATGTTTCCAATGCCAATAAAGCCCCTTAAATTGAAATAGAGCGAGAGAGAGATGTTTATAGTCAGGCAGGAAGGGGAAATGGTCGTTACCATGGCGTTGAAGCTTCTCTTTTGTAGGCCCAAGGCCAGTTCTGTCCACGCTTGAGCCATTAAAACACACACAAACATCCAGGTACCTTCTCTGTCCACGCTTGAGCCATTAAAACTGCATAAAGCAGGACAGCATGCACCACACACACACTTTAGCCATTAAGACTGCCTTGGTTAGAGCCATGCCACTTCAAAACATCAAGCCACTTAGCCTTTAAAACAGAGCAGGGTGAAGCAGTCATTTATTTATTTTTTAAGCAGCTCTGTGAAACATTTCCCAGAGTTCACTGCTGCTGTTGATGTTTGCAGGTTGCTAACGGTGACAACCCTTGGTCTGGGGGAGGAGCTTACACCAACGACACAGCCGGGGGATGGGAGACCCAGGGATACGCACAGACTCAACAGAATGCAGGTGACACACACACACTCAACAGAATGCAGGTGACACACACACACTCAACAGAATGCAGGTGACAAACAGAGACACACAAGATGTTTGTAAATGCTGTTGTATTTGTTATGTTGTATTTATTTGTATTTTTTTTATATAATGTCCTTGTTTGTGCGTGTGAAGGTGATGATGATGATGGTGAGTGGGATGAAGAGTGGGATGATGCCAGATCAACAGGGGGTTATGGAGAAACTACAGGGGAGGAGGAAGGAGAGGCGGCCGGACGCGACACACACACACACATGAAGCTATCCCTCAACAAGTAAAACACACAAACACTATTTATTTTTAAATGTTGTTACATTTCACTAGGGTTGCAAAATTCTGGTAACTTTAAAAAAAATTGTGTGCAAAGTTGTCATCAAGGCAAAGGGTGGCTACTTTGAAGAATCTCAAATATGAAATATATTTTGATTTGTTTAACACTTTTTTTGGTTACTACATGATTCCATATGTGTTATTTCATAGTTTTGATGTCTTCACTAATATTATACAATGTAGAAAATAGCCAAAGTAAAGAAACACCCTTGAAAGAGTAGATGTGTCCAAACTTTTGACTGGTACTGTAGGTCCGTATTCTTCCACTAGGTTTGCGTTTTCTAAGATCCCCAACCCAGAGGTCTACCTGCTGGCTAAACTACCACCCAAAGGCAAAGACAGACTAGCCATCTATGTGAGTCATCCATCTGTTCTACACATTTACATGACATTAACATTACTTTACAGTACATTAACATTACTTTACAGTACATTACATTAACAGTACATTAACATTACTTTACAGTACATGAACATTACTTTACAGTACATTAACAGTACATTAACATTATTTTACATTACATTAACATTACTTTACAGTACATTAACATTACTTTACAGTACATTACATTAACAGTACATTAACATTACTTTACAGTACATGAACATTACAGTACATTAACATTACTTTACAGTGCATTACATTAACATTACTTTACAGTGCATTACATTAACATTACTTTACAGTACATTAACATTACTTTACAGTACATTACTTTACAGTACATTACATTAACAGTACTTTACAGTACATTAACATTACTTTACAGAACATTACTTTACAGTACATTACATTAACAGTACATTACATTAACATTACTTTACATTACTTTTACATTCATCTGCATTACTTTACATTACTTTTACAAGGCTTTACATTACATTGTATTACATTCACATTACATTTAGATTACATTATTTACATAACATTACATTAAGATTACATTATTTACATAACATTACATTACATTAAATTACATTTAAAATACATTTACAAGGCATTACTCTTCCATACATTACTTTTACATTGCATTACTTTAAATTACATTTACAAGGCATTACATTTACAAGGCATTACATTTACATTACATTTACGGGTGGGGAAAAAACTCTTCTACTCTAGATGGTAATAGCAATGTAGTAATTGTGTGTGTGTGTGTGTGTGTAGATGGGAGATGTGGGACCAGTGTGGCTGTATCCCCAGTCTCCTCTTGACTGTGTCGTGGCTGATCCTAAAAAGGGCTCTAAGATGTACGGCCTGAAGAGTTACATAGAGTACCAGGTCACACCCAATGTGAGTATCACACAGACGCACAATGCCACTTCATATAATGTTTTCATACCCTACATTACTCATCTCATATGTATATACTGTACTCTATACCATCTACTGCATCTTGCCATCTTGACTTAATGTATCACTAGCCACTTTAAACAATGCCGCTTTATATGTTTTCATACCCTACATTGCTCATCTCATATGATGTCGCTCTTGCTGCTGGTGAATCTCTGATCCACCTCTACGCAGACGACACCATTCTGTATACTTCTGGCCCTTCTTTGGACACTGTTAACAACCCTCCAGACGAGCTTCAATGCCATTCAACTCTCCTTCCGTGGTCTCCAACTGCTCCTAAACACAAGTAAAACTAAATGCATGCTCTTCAACCGATCGCTGCCTGCACCTGCCCGCCTGTCCAGCATCACTTCTCTGGACGGTTCTAACTTAGAATTTGTGGACAACTACAAATACCTAGGTGTCTGGTTAGACTGTAAACTCTCCTTCCAGACTCACATCAATCATCTCCAATCCAAAGTGAAATCTAGAATTGGCTTCCTATTTCGCAACAAAGCATCCTCCACTCATGCTGCCAAACATACCCTCGTAAAACTGACCATCCTACCAATCCTCGACTTCGGCGATGTCATTTACAAAATAGCCTCCAATACCCTACTCAACAAGCTGGATGCAGTCTATCACAGTGCCATCCGTTTTGTCACCAAAGCCCCATATACTACCCACCACTGCGACCTGTACGCTCTCGTTGGCTGGCCTTCGCTTCATAATCGTCACCAAACACATTGGCTCCAGGTCATCTACAAGACCCTGCTAGGTAAAGTCCCCCCTTATCTCCGCTCACTGGTCACCATAGCAGCACCCACCTGTAGCACGCGCTCCAGCAGGTATATTTCTCTGGTCACCCCTAAAGCCAATTCCTCCTTTGGTCGTCTCTCCTTCCAGTTCTCTGCTGCCAATGACTGGAACGAACTACAAAAATCTCTAAAACTGGAAACACTTATCTCCCTCACTAGCTTTAAGCACCAGCTGTCAGAGCAGCTCCCAGATCACTGCACCTGTACATAGCCCATCTTTAATTTAGCCCAAACTACTACCTCTTCCCCTACTGTATTTATTTATTTTATTTATTTTTGCTCCTTTGCACCATATTATTTATATTTTAACTTTGAACTTTCTTCAAACTACAAATCTACCTTTCCAGTGTTTTTCTTGCTATACTTTATTTACTTTGCCACCATGGCATTTTTTTGCCTTTACCTCCCTTATCTCACATCATTTGCTCACATTGTATATAGTCTTATTTTTTTCTACTGCATCATTGATTGTATGTTGTTTTACTCCATGTGTAACTCTGTGTTTTTGTATGTTGTCGAACTGCTTTGCTTTATCTTGGCCAGGTCGCAATTGTAAATGAGAACTTGTTCTCAACTTGCCTACCTGTTTAAATAAAGGTGAAATAAAATAAAAATAAAAAATATGTATATACAGTACTCTATACCATCTACTGCAGCTTGACTATGCTGCTCGGCCATCACTCATCCATATATTTATATGTACATATTCATATTCATTCCTTTGCACTTGTGTGTATAAGGTAGTTGTTGTGGAACTGTTAGGTTATATTACTTGTTAGATATTACTGCATGGTCGGAACCAGAAGCACAAGCATTTCGCTACACTTGCATTAACACCTGCTAACCATGTGTATGTGACAAATGCATTTGATTTGATTTGACTAGTGCTGAGCGATTAGTGCTTTTTGAGGTCGTTTCAGTTCTGTGAAAAATAAAGATTTTTTTCCATTTTGATTTGTATTAAAAAAAAAAAAATGTAATGATGGCCTTAAAATTATGTTGGAGCTTTTTAATAGAAATTCCAAAGCCAAATATTTTAAATAAATTGTCTTATTAAATTGTTTTTATTTGAGAACTTTTTATTATTTCATTATTTTTTGGTCATCATCTCTGCTCAGGCAGTAGCAGCCAACCAGCCAACCTCATTAACAAGTCATCCTACTTAGCTAGGCTAGTAACTAGCTAGCTGGCTAGTAGCTACCTAATATGTAATAGTAACTAGCTAGCTGGCTAGCTAGTAGCTACCTAATATGCTGCAGAGCTGTCTGACGATAAAACTATTTTAGTTGTTCTTCAAAGTAGATGGGGCATACTTTCAAGACTGCTATTTACCAAGTACTACAACTATTAATCGGGTACAGCTACCTCACGAACTGTCTATATCCCTATTGTCATTGTCGTTGTGTACATTCCTCTCTCATGTGTCTTTCTGGGGCCGGAAGACCAGGTTAGGCGCAATGGATTATAGGCATTGTAGTTAATTACCACCATTATTTTCTGTCCTGAACTAAGTTGAATATTGTCTGTTGAAAACTACAACTTCCAGCGGCCCACAGTTTGTCTTTGATCTGATTTCATTCTAGAGGAATGGCGCGTAGAGCTCACAAAAAGTTGTAAAAAAATACTAACTAAATGGAATTCAAGTAATTTAACTGACATCGGTCAATTTAGTTGTTTAATAAGCAAAAAAAGAATAAATTGATCGCTCAGCACCAACACACTCACTTCTCTGACTTTTCTTTTGGTGTTTTCTACAGACGACCAACAGACCTGTCAATCACAGGTATAAGCATTTTGATTGGCTGTATGAGCGCCTGTTGGAGAAGTTTGGTTCCGCCATCCCCATCCCCTCGCTGCCTGACAAACAGGTCACAGGTCAGTGGCTTCCATGGCAACTGTCGCCTCAGTTTTTCCTGAATGTATTGAGCTGTGTGTAAGGAAGGCATCCTTCAAGCATAAATAGTTCTGTATTGGAGCCTGTTCACAATGGCCATCTATTGAGGTCATAAATAGTTCTGTATTAGAGCCTGTTCACAATGGCCATCTAGTGAGGTCATAAATAGTTCTGTATTAGAGCCTGTTCACAATGGCCATCTAGTGAGGTCATAAATAGTTCTGTATTAGAGCCTGTTCACAATGGCCATCTAGTGAGCTCTAACTGTTTTATTGATTCCCCTGACAGCCCATACACACAAAATGTATGCAAGTCACGTTAGATAAGTATCTGCTAAATTGCATTTATTATTATTATTATTATTAAAGGTATAAGTATAAAAGTTTAGTATAAAATAGGTTTTGTAATTTACTGGTTCAGAATGTCACTATGGTACGTCTATTAAAATGTGGATGATTTAGGAGATGAGATAAATCCAATTATCTTTTTTATTTTTTACACACACCGCGAAGACCGAGGGGGAGAATATGATGGTGGATTGTGTTGGCTTGTAAGGCCAGTAGGTGGGGTTGTAGTGATTTAGTAGGGACAAAACACATATCAGGGTGAGATCAAAACATAAAAAGTGCTGCCGGGTGAATAAAGTGGAAGGAAATAGGCTTAACAGTAACACGTCATTAACAGGAGGTAAATGGGTTTACACAGTAAGAGTTAAATGGGCTTAACAGTAACATGTAAATGGGCTTAACGGTACCATGTAATTAACAGGAAGGAAGCAGGTTTAACAGTAACATGTAATTAACAGGAAGGAAGCGGGTTTAACAGTAACATGTAATTAACAGGAAGCAACTTCTCAGGGCTACGTGGGACGTGACCGTCCCACCTGCGGGACACACTATTCAACACCCAGTGAAATAGCATGGCGCAAAATACAAAACATCAAGAGTCTCATAATTTCATTTTCTCAAACAATCAACTATTTTACACCATTTTAAAGATAAGACTCTCGTTAATCTAACCACATTGTCCGATTTCAAAAAGGCTTTACAGCGAAAGCACAACATTAGATGATGTTAGGAGAGTACATAGACAAAAATAATCACACAAGCCATTTTCCAAGCAATGACATGTGTCAATAAAACCCAAAACACAGCTAAATGAAGCACTAACCTTTGACGATCTTCATCAGATGACACTCCTAGGACATTCTGTTACACAATACATGTATGTTTTGTTCGATAAAGTTCATATTTATATCCAAAAACAGCATTTTACATTGGCGCGGGATGTTCAGAAAATGTATTCCCACCAAAACGTCCAGCGAATGTGCACATCAATTTACAAAAATACTCATCATAAACGTTGACAAAATACCTACAATTATTTTAAGAATTATAGATAGACTACTCCTTTATGCAACCGCTGTGTCAGATTTTAAAATAGCTTTACGGAGAAAGCACATTTTTCAATATTCTGAGTACATAGCTCGCCATCACAGCGAGCTATCCAGACACCTGCCAAGTTCGGGGCAACCTAAACTCAGAATTAGTATTAGAAATATTGTCTTACCTTTGCTGATCTTTGTCAGAATGCACTCCCAGGACTGCTACTTCCACAAGAAATGTTGTTTTTGTTTGAAATAATACATTTTTATGTGCCAAATACCTCCGTTTTGTTCGTGTGTTCAGGTCACTATCCAAAAGCATGATGCGCGAGCGCAATTAGAGACACAAAAAGTCAAAATGTTCCATTACCGTACTTAGAAGCATGTCAAACGCTGTTTAAAATCAATCTTTATGGTATTTTTAACGTAGAAATGCGATAATATTCAAACCGGACAATAGCGTATTCATTCCAGGAGAAAAAGAACGAACAGCGTGCTTGCGTGACCGCGCATATCCAATCCCTTTGTTGCCAGGCAGGCCACTCAGTAACTGAGCTCCTATACTCTGCCCAGTGACAGGAGAATGCTCAAACCACTTTCTGAAGGCTTTTGACAGCCAATGGAAGCCTTAGAAAGTGCAACATAACCCCACAGATACTGTAGTTTCGAAAGAGACTAGAAAGAAGAACTACATTTCTCAGATCCTCCACTTCCTGGTTGACTTTTTCTCTGGTTTTTGCCTGCCATATGAGTTCTGTTATACTCACAGACACCATTCAAACAGTTTTAGAAACTTCAGAGTGTCTTCCATCCAAATCTACTAATAATATGCACATTCTAGTTTCTGGGCCAGAGTAGTAACCTGTTTAAATTGGGTACGTTTTTCATCCGGCTGTGAAAATACTGCCCCCTATACCCCAACAGGTTTTAACAGTAACATGTAGTGAACAGGAAGGAAATGGGTTTAACAGTAACATGTAGTGAACAGGAAGGAAATGGGTTTAACAGTAACACGTAATAATCAGGACATTGACAAACATGAGCTAAAACAGAAGAGCACATGGCATAACAAACTGAGGACCTGAATATTATCAAAGGGGTGTAATAACTAAGACTAGAAATGTGGAAGCATAATGCATGTTTAGCAAGAGCACTTACATTTAAACACTCCCGTAATATAACAGAAAAAGTTTCCGGTTTTATTAGTCCGTAGGTACGGGATATGCATGGTATAACATTGTCCAACCTGCTTACTTGCAGGTTCCTTCTGGACAATACAACAACAATTAGAAATATAAGAGTATGAACATACAGTAAATGGATCAGTATAATATAATACAATTTTTAGCATAAGTATAATACAGGAAGTCACAATTTTGTAGTCCATGAGCTGAAGAACATACACACATCCAGGTACGTTTAGCAGGTTCTGGAGTAAGGAGCAAACTCATGGAAAACAGAAAGGAAAATGCCGCACTGTTTAGCAATTAACCATAATCAAAACTCATGACATTACTACCGTGCATGAATCTGCAGGTAGCTAACACACCAGGTTCAATGTTAACTAGCTAACATTAGGATATAACTAGCAAAGCAAATGGCTCTGAAATACAAATAATATTACTACACAGATCATACACATAACGTTAGCTAGCTGACCTAACAACAGCAGTCAAGCACCAAAGCTAACTGGCTAATGTTGGCTAGCTTGCTAGCTACTTCCCGACACATGAGAAACCAGCTCACTCTGAGCTGACCATTTTACTCACCCTATTGACATGGATACTTGCATAATCCCAACTCATGACGTTACTACCCTGCATGAATTTGCAGCTAATCAACCAAGTTCAACATTATCCAGCTAACATTAGGCTATAACTAGCAAACCGATTGGCTTTGAGATACGAATAATATTACCACACAGATCATACAGCTAACGTTAGCTAGCTAGCTAATAGTACACTTTAACATGAAATGAAAATGACTGAGACAACATTTTTGAAACATGTAATATCTGATAATGTAGCTAGCTAGACTATCTTACCCGTATACATGGATGGACGCTTCTCCCGGATGCCGTGGTTTCCCTTAGTTTGAAGATGTAATCCGGAGACAGGTGATTTCTCCATCTCCTTTGCAATCATACTCTAATTCCACTGATTTCAAAACTCTGTCCTCCAGAAAGTGGAGAGCAACACTTACGCAGTTATACTACGAGATATATATCTTTTTTTAAAGCAGTGGTAGACAGGATTAACTAGAAATACTGACCAGCTCAAATTGACAGAAGCGTGCTATATGGCAGACCAATCGGAACTCATCTCTCTGCATGTCCAGCCCACTCATTATCCCAACCAATCATGGCTAGCGGAAAGGTTGTTGTCTTTTTCTGTAGCTAAACCAACTAGGCTCCTAATTTAACATTTTTATTCGTATTTACAGATGGCATATAAGTTATTAAGTGAGAACAGGTGGAGTGGGTAGGAGCGTGACCAAGCACCAATTAGTTCAACCAGGTCATCTGCAGTCAAATACAATGTTGTTATTATTATTATTATTATTATATCCAATCCTCCATCTTGCCAGGTCGTTTTGAGGAAGAGTTTATCAAGATGAGGATGGAGAGACTGCAGGGCTGGTTGTGTCGTATGTGTCGACATCCTGTCGTCTCCAACAGTGACGTCTTCCAACTCTTCCTCACGTACAGAGACGAGAAGGTACACACACACGCACGCATGCACGCACGCACGCACACACACACACACACACACATATACACACACTAGCGCACATATGCGCACACACACACACAAGCGCGAGCGCACATACACACACACACACACACACATATACACACACACTCGTGCAGTCCCTCACTCTCTCTCTGTCTGTGTGTGTATGTGGCCAGGAGTGGAAGACCGGGAAGAGGAGAGCAGAGAAGGATGAGTGTGTTGGACCAATGGTCTTCTCCACCATCGACCCTGAAGCTCCTGAGTTAGACATAATAGAAGTGTACGTATGGTAGATAGATACACACACACACACACACACACACACACACACACACACACACACACACACACACACACACACACACACACACAGTGATTTCAGATGCGTATTTGACATTGGTTCTTATCTGTGTGTGTGTGTGTGTGTGCGTGCGTGCGTGCGTGCGTGTGTGTGTGTGTAGGGAGCAGAAGTGTGAGTTGTTCAGTAGGTTCACTAAGGAGATGGACGATGGAGTTAAAGACCTGCTGAACGTTGGGAACATACACTGGAAACGCTGCACAGGCCGTGAGGAGCGAAACACACACACACACACACACACACACACACACACACACACTCACTCACTCACTCACTCACTCACTCACTCACTCACTCACTCACTCACTCACTCACTCACTCACTCACTCACTCACTCACACACACACACACCCACACACACACACAAGGGACTACCTTCCTGCCTTGAAAAACTACAAACTCTACCTACACTCCTCTCTGAAAACTCTAACCCTAGCTTCATGTCCACACCCAGTCTCAACCCTAACCCTACTTTGTTAAAACTACAACTCCCTCTTAGCCATACTTTGTTAAAACTACAACTCCCTCCTAGCCATATTTTGTTAAAACTACAACTCCCGCCGAGCCATATTTTGTTAAAACTACAACTCCCGCCGAGCAATACTTTGTTAAAACTACAACTCCCTACGAGCAATACTTTGTTAAAACTACAACTCCCTCCAAGTCGTACTGCATTGAACCAGGTGTGTGCTTGATGTGTTCAGCTCTGCGTAAGGAGTACCAGAAGATTGGGAAAGCCTTTCAGAACCTGTCATCTGTCTTCAACACCAGTGGCTATACAGGTATTGACTGACTCCCATGAGGATTTACATTTTACATTTTTACATTTTAGTCATTTAGCAGACGCTCTTATCCAGAGCGACTTACAGTAGTGAATGCATACATTTCATACATTTTTTTTCTCCGTACTGGTCCCCCGTGGGAATCGAACCCACAACCCTGGCGTTGCAAACACCATGTTCTACCAACTGAGCCACACTCTGTGTTGCTGGCTACTGTCATAGTACTGTCACTAAACTGTACACTATGATCAATTGTGTCTCTGTCGTGTGTGTGTGGTGTAGGAGAGGCCACACTCACAGATGCTCTCACAGCTGCAGGGAAAACATACGAGGAGATCTCACAGATCGTAGCTGAGCAGGTAACACACACACATAGATAACCTATGTTCTTCCTGTCCTTGAGGCATTTCCTGTTCGTCTCTCTCTCTCTCCTTCCTTCCTTCCCTTTGAATACATTCTCTCGCTCCATCCCGCCCCCTCTTTCTCTCTCTGCCATTCTCTCCCACACTCTCTCTCTCTACTATCCATCCCCCTTCTTTCTCTCTCCCTCTATCTCTCTCTCTCATTCTCTCATTGTCTCTGAAGGTCGAACTACAGACTCTGAGTGAAAATAAAAACTGTTGTGATGTGTATTTCTTCCAGCCCAGAAAAGACCTTCATTTCCTGATGGAAACCAACAATGAATACAAAGGGCTGCTAGGCTGCTTCCCTGATACTATAGGAGTACACAAGGTACACAACAGATACTACTCTACTACTGTCAAGTATTATTAAGTATTGTAGCCTGATACACATCAGATCACAACTAAGTTGTGAATAAGTAGTTTGTTGAGCTGTGCTTGATTTAGCTGGTCTGTAACAGTAGAACCAATGGAATAGTCCTAAAAGTACAAACTCCGCTCTCCAGGAGAGCTGCTCAAGCTAAATGAAGTGTGTGTGTGTGTGTGTGTGTGTGTGTGTGTGTGTGTGTGTGTGTGTGTGTGTGTGTGTGTAGGCGGCTATAGAGAAGGTGAGGGAAGGGGATAAGATGGTGGCAGCAGGGAAGATCACCACACAGGATAAAGTGACCATGGCTAAACGCACCAGCATCATGTGCTACTCACTACAAGGTAACACGCGCGCACACACACAGACACACACACACACATGTTCACCTGTGTAACACAATCTCTTACTTGCCTTCTGTGTTTCCATACAGCTGAGATGAACCACTTCCATAGCAACCGTATCTATGACTACAACAGAGTCATGCAGCTCTACCTGGAAGAACAGATCAGGTTCTATGAAACGGTAAGGGGGGTAAGAGAGAGAGAGAGAGGGTTCTATGAAACGGTAAGGGGGGGTAAGAGAGAGAGAGAGAGGGTTCTATGAAACGGTAAGGGGGGGTAAGAGAGAGAGAGAGGGTTCTATGAAACGGTAAGGGGGTAAGAGAGAGAGGGTTCTATGAAACGGTAAGGGGGGTGAGAGAGAGAGAGAGAGGGTTCTATGAAACGGTAAGGGGGTAAGAGAGAGAGGGTTCTATGAAACGGTAAGGGGGTAAGAGAGAGAGAGAGGGTTCTATGAAACGGTAAGGGGGGGTGAGAGAGAGAGAGAGGGTTCTATGAAATGGTAAGGGGGGTAAGAGAGAGAGAGGGTTCTATGAAACGTTAAGGGGGGTGAGAGAGAGAGAGGGTTCTATGAAACGGTAAGGGGGTAAGAGAGAGAGAGAGGGTTCTATGAAACGGTAAGGGGGGTAAGAGAGAGAGAGAGAGGGTTCTATGAAACGTTAAGGGGGGTAAGAGAGAGAGTTCTATGAAACGGTAAGGGGGGTAAGAGAGAGAGGGTTCGTTCTATGAAACGGTAAGGGGGGTAAGAGAGAGAGGGTTCTATGAAATGGTAAGAGAGAGAGGGGGTTATTGTGTTTCATGATGTTTTGAAATAATCATATGTTTGGATAGACAATATGGTTTGAAAGACATTATAGTTTTGAAAGACAGCCATATGCTCTATATCACACAAGTCTAAAGAGTAATACTGTAGATGCATACTCTGGTTAATGTAGTTGTTGTCTCCTGATGTATGATCGTTAATGTAGTTTTCTTCTCATTGGTCAGATTGCTGAGAAGCTGAAGCAAACCCTGGGCCAGTTTACCACCCTGTAAAAGGGAAACACACACACACACACACACACACACACACAAACCTTGTTCTTCTCCTTTCTGCTTCGTGGACCAACAACTTTAAACAGGATGGACTGGTGTCTGGATGATGTAGTTGGAAGACAGTGTCACCCTGTGCCTTTAACTGGACTGGTGTCTGGATGATGTAGTTGGAAGACAGTGTCACCCTGTGCCTTTAACTGGACTGGTGTCTGGATGATGTAGTTGGAAGACAGTGTCACCCTGTGCCTTTTAACTACTCAAGGAGTTAAAGATAATGAGGTTATATTTTAATATTACAGTGCAGAACAATATGTTAAATGTTGTTTCATAACCCTCTAATTAATGCCATATCTCTTTTATTTATAATATTGATATATGAAATGTTTATATTTAATGTTTACTTTGGTTGGATGTTTTCGCTTTGTCTTATTATTCTGGATAATGTGATTTAGAGAGGGTTGACTGAGAGGGGAGAGAGAGAAAAGAGACAGAGAGAGAATAAGGGAGACAAAGAGAGAGAGAGAGGAAGAGGGGAGACAGAGAGAGACGAGGAGCGGAGACGAGCAGAGTAGACCGAGACTGAAAGATCATGTGATTCACACACTCTGCCACCCCCCCATTCTCCTCCCCATCAAGCAGACACACTGCTGGCAGTGTTTTCCCTTCCTCCCTCCACACACTCACAAAGCAATTTGACCACTCTCTGTATGCCCTCTCATGTATAGAACAACTCACACACACTCCCTATGCAACACTAAAGATTGCTCATCTGTCTCTCTCAATTTTCTCTCTCAATTCAATTTCAATTCAATTCAAGGGGCTTTATTGGCATGGGAAACATATGTTAATGTTACCAAAGCAAGTGAAGTAGATAGTAAACAAAAGTGAAATAAACAAAAATGAACAGTAAACATTACACTCACGGAAGTTCCAAAAGAATAAAGACATTTTAAATGTCATATTATGTCTATGTACAGTGTTTTAACGATGTGCAAATAGTTAAAGTACAAAAGGGAAAATAAATAAACATAAATATGGGTTGTATTTACAATGGTGTTTGTTCTTTACAAGTGCAGCTCAGTTTCCACCTCATTTTGTGGGCAGTGTGCACATAGCCTGTCTTATCTTGAGAGCCATGTCTGCCTACGGCGGCCTTTCTCAATAGCAAGGCTATGCTCACTGAGTCTGTACATAGTCAAAGGTTTCCTTAATTTTGTGTCAGTCACAGTGGTCAGGTATTCTGCCACTGTGTACTCTCTGTTTAGGGCCAAATTTGGTTGGGTCTAATTGTGTTGCTGTCCTGGGGCTCTGTGGGGTCTGTTTGTGTTTGTGAACAGAGCCCCAGGACCAGCTTGCTTAGGGGACTCTTCTCCAGGTTCATCTCTCTGTAGGTGACGGCTTTGTTATGGAAGGTTTGGGAATCGCTTCCTTTCAGGTGGTAGTAAAATTTACCGGCTCTTTTCTGGATTTTGATAATTAGCGAGTATCGGCCTAATTCTGCTCTGCATGTATAATTTGGTGTTTTACGTTGTACTCAGAGGATATATTATCAGAATTCTGCATGCAGTCTCAATTTGGTGTTTGTCCCATTTTGTGAATTCTTGGTTGGTGAGCGGACCCCAGACCTCACAACCATATAGGGCAATGGGTTCTATAACTGATTCAAGTATTTTTAGCCAGATCCTAATTGGTATGTTGAATTTTATGTTCCTTTTGATGGCATAGAAGGCCATTCTTGCCTTGTCTCTCAGATCGTTCACAGTTTTGTGGAAGTTACCTGAGGGGCTGATGTTTAGGCCGAGGTATGCATAATTTTTTGTGTGCTCAAGGGCAACGGTGTCTAGATGGAATTTGTATTTTTGGTCCTGGCAACTGAAACACATTTATTTTTGTCTTACTGAGAATGACTGTCAGGGCCCAGATCTGACAGAATCTGTGCTGAAGATCTAGGTGCTGCTGTAGGCCCTCCTTGATTGGTGACAGAAGCACCAGATCATCAGCAAACAGTAGACATTTGACTTCAGATTCTAGTAGGGTGAGGCCGGGTGCTGCAGACTGTTCTAGTGCCCTCGCCAATGTGTATATATATATATGTTGAAGAGGGTGGGGCTTAATCTGCATCCCTGTCTCACCCCACGGCCATGTGGGAAGAAATATTTTTTTCTTCTCACAATTTAAACCGCACACTTGTTTGTGTACATGGATTTTATGTCGTATGTGTTTCCCCTACATAACTTTCCATAAATTGGTATAGCAGACCGTCATGCCAAATTGAGTCAAAATCTTTTTTGAAATCAACAAAGCATGAGAAGACTTTGCCTTTATTTTGGTTTGTTTGTCAATTAGGGTGTGCTGGGTGAATACATGGTCTGTCGTACGGTAATTAGATAAAAAGCCAATTTGACATTTGCTCAGTAGCATGTTTTCACTGAGGAAATGTATGAGTCTGCTGTTAATGATAATGCAGAGGATTTTACCAAGGTTGCTGTTGATGCATATCCCACGATAGTTATTGGGGTCAAATGTGTCTCCACTTTTGTGGATTGGGGTGATCAGTCCTTGGTTTAAAATATTGGGAAAGATGACAGAGCTAATAATATTAATAAGGAGTTTAAGTATAGCCAATTGGAATTTGTGGTCTGTATATTTTATCATTTCATTAAGGATACCATCAACACCACAGGCCTTTTTCGGTTGGAGGGTTTGTATTTTGTCCTGTAGTTCATTCAGTGTAATAGGAGAATCCAGTGGGTTCTCGTACTCTTTAATAGTTGATTCTAAGATTTGTATTTGATTATGTATATATTTTTTTGCTGTTTGTTCTTTGTTCTAGGGCCAAAAAGATTGGAGAAGTGGTTTACTCATACATCTCCATTTTCTGATAGATAACTTTGCTGTTGAGTCTATAGATTCTTCAATTACATTGAGCGGATTTCTGACGTGCTGTTTCTGCTTTTTCATATTACAGTAGAATGTTTTGTCCAGGAAGTTGTCTTGAAGGGATTGAATTTGTTGTTGCCTAATTTTTTTTTGTTAGGTTTCCACACTATTTCCTATAGCATTTGTTAATATTATTCAGTTCCTTTGGCTTTGATGCCTCAGGGTTGAATATTGCTCTGTTTAAGTAGACTTATTTTGCTGTGATCTGATAGGGGTGTCAGTGGGCTGACTGTGACTCTCTGAGAGACTCTGGGTTAAGGTCAGTGATAAAGTAGTCTACAGTACTACTGCCAAGAGATGAGCTATAAGTATACCTACCATAAGATCCCCCTCAAAGCCTACCATTGACTATGTACATACCCAGCATGCGACAGAGCTGCAGGAGTTGTGATCCGTTTTTGTTGGTTATGTTGTTGTAGTTGTGCCTAGGGGGTCATATGGGGGAGGGAATGATGTCACCTCCAGGTAGGTGTTTGTTCCCCTGTGTGCTGAGTCTGTCAGGTTCTTGTCCAGTTCTGGCACTTAGGTCACCACAGACTAGTACCTGGTCCCATGTACCTGGGCCTGGAAATGATTGATTTCTCCCTCCAGAATGGAGAAGCTGTCTTCATTAAAGTATGGGGATTTTAGTGGGGGGATATACATTTGAAGTCGGAAGTTTACATACACCTTAGCCAAATACATTTAAACTCAGTTTTTCACAATTCCTGACATTTAATCCTAGTAAAAATCCTTGTCTTAGGTCAGTTAGGATCGCCACTTCATTTGAAGAATGTGAAATGTCAGAATAATAGTAGAGAGAACGATTTATTTCAGCTTTTATTTCTTTCATCACATTCCCAGTGGGTCAGAAGTTTACATACACTCATATTTGGTAGCGTTGCCTTTAAATTGTTTAACTTAGGTCAAACGTTTTGGGTAGCCTTCCACAAGCTTCCTCCCACAATAAGTTGGGTGAATTTTGGCCCATTCCTCCTGACAGAGCTGGTGTAACAGAGTCAAGTTTGTAGGCCTCCTTGCTCGCTCACGCTTTTCAGTTCTGCCCACACATTTTCTATAGGTTTGAGGTCAGGGCTTTGTGATGGCCACTCCAATACCTTGACTTTGTTGTCCTTAAGCCATTTTGCCACAACTTTGGAAGTATGCTTGGGGTCATTGTCCATTTGGAAGACCCATTTGCGACCAAGCTTTAACTTCCTGACTGATGTCTTGAGATGTTTCAATATATCCACATAATTTTCCTACCTGATGATGCCATCTATTTTGTGAAGTGCACCAGTCCCTCCTGCAGCAAATCACCCCCACATGGTGTTCTTCAGCTTGCAAGCATCCCCCTTTTCCCTCCAAACATAACAATGGTCCTTATGGCCAAATGGTTCTATTTTTGTTTCATCAGACCAGAGGACATTTCTCCAAAAAGTACGATCTTTGTCCCCATGTGCAGTTGCAAACCATAGCCTGGCTTTTTTATGGCGGTTTTGGAGCAGTGACTTCTTCCTTGCTGAGCGTGCTTTCAGGTTATGTCGATGTAAGACTCGTTTTACTGTGGATGTAGATACTTTTGTACCCGTTTCCTCCAGCATCTTCACAAGGTCCTTTGCTGTTGTTCTGGGATTGATTTGCACTTTTCGCACCAAGGTACGTTCATCTCTAGGAGACAGAACGCATCTCCTTCCTGAGCGGTATGACGGCTGCGTGGTCCCATGGTGTTTATTCTGGGGTACTATTGTTTATACAGATGAACGTGGTACCTTCAGGTGTTTGGAAATTGCTCCCAAGGATGAACCAGACTTGTGGAGGTCTACAATTATTTTTCTTGGCTGATTTCTTTTGATTTTCCCATGATGTCAAGGAGAGAGGCACTGAGTTTGAAGGTAGGCCTTGAAATACATCCACAGGTATACCTCCAATTGACTCAAATGATGTCAATTAGCCTATCAGAAGCTTCTAAAGCCATGACATAATTTTCGGGGATTTTCCAAACTGTTTAAAGGCACAGTCAACTTAGTGTATGTAAACTTCGGACACAGTGAATTATAAGTGAAATAATCGGTATGTAAACAATTGTTGGAAAAAGGACTTGTGTCATGCACAAAGTAGATGTCCTAACCGACTTGCCAAAACTATAGTGTGTTAATAAGAAATTTGTGGAGTGGTTGAAAAACAAGTTTTAATTACTCCAACCTAAGTGTATGAACACTTCCTACTTCAACTGTAGGTAGCACATAGGAGGAAATTTCTCATTTGAGATCATTTCCTTTTGAATTTCTTGCCAAATATAAAATGTTCCTGTTTTGATGAATTTAATAGAGTGAGTTAGGTCTGCTCTATACCAAATTAGCATTCCCCCAGAGTCCCTTCCCTGTTTCACACCTGGTAGTTTGGTTGGATGGGACTACCAGCTCTCTGTAACCTACAGTAGGGGGCATCCAGTGGATCCATCTCATCTATACCATATTTCTTGTAGGATGACAATGTCTGTATTTCTGATTTCTTTGATGAAGTTCAGGTTCGTGCTCTTTAGGCCAAAGGCAGATAACCTCAGATTTCTCTCTCTGTGCTTGGAGAGCGAGGCTGTGCTTTCAACTTTAGGACCAAATATAAAATAAATATTGAAGGGAACATGTTATCTATATTTGTGACTCGTTTCAGGACACTAGGTGTATGTCACACGTCACTACTTCACAGGAGAGGCATGAGAGCATAAACATACATTTTTTGATAGAAATGCCTTCTGAAACATGTCACCTTTCATGTGTCTTAATAATAAACTTGTATGCCATCTGTAAATACAAAATAAAATGTTTTACATTACGAGCCTAGTTGGTTGGGGCTGGACATGCCGAGAGGCATGCTTCTGTCTCTAACATGAGCTGCTCCTTTCTAACACTGTTTTTTGAACGATATCACAAATAACTTCCAAAGTGTTGCTAATGCTCTCCACTTTCTGGAGGACGATCGTGCCATGCTGACTCGGACTCTAAATGAATCAGACAATGAGGAAATCCCTTTTTTAGGTAAAAACATTTTAATTGAATCAGACATTCAACAACAGTGTAGTTGTCACGGAAGAAGTTGACCGAGTTTTGAAATCAGTGTAATGCCCGGTGGAAGCACAGTATGATAGCTAAGGAGTAGGAGAAAACTCTGGCGTTTGATTGAAAATATGTGAAGGGAGTCGAAAAGAGAACACACAGAAGGCTTTTGTTTACTCGTGTCTATGGATTACATCTTCAAACTAAGGGCAACCATGGTATCCGTGACGAAGAGCGAGAAGCGTTCATCCATGTATACGGGTAAGAGAGTCTAGCTAACTACATTTTCAGATATTATACATTTCTAATTTTGTAAGAAAGTCATTTTCATTGCAAGTTAAAGCGTTCTGTTAGCTAGCTAGCTTACGTCGGCTGGCTCACTAGCTAGCTAACGTTAAGTGTATGATCTGTGTAGTAATATTATTAGTACAGTATCTCAGAAATCCATTTGCATTGCTAGTTATAGCCTAATGTTAGCTAGCTAACATCGAAACTAGTTGGTTTCGAGTGCTGCCAGTTTGTTGGGGCTCCCGGGTGGCGCAGCGGTCTAAGGCACTGCATCTCAGTGCTAGAGGCATCACTACAGACCCTGGTTTGATCCCGTGCTGTATCACAACCGGCCATGAATTGGGAGTCCCATAGGGCGGCGCACAATTGGCCCAGCGTCGTCCGGGTTAGTGGAGGGTTTAACCGGGGTAGGACGTCACTGTAAATAAGAATTTGTTGTTAACTGACTTGCAAGTTGCAGATTCATGCATGGTAGTAACGTTATGAGTTGGGATTATGGTTCATTGTTTAGCTAGCTAGCTACATGTCTAAATAAAAGACTCCATTATGCAAGTAACCTTTTCACTGTACCAACTATACCTCCTGTATCCTGTGCATGTGACAAATGAACTTTGATTTATGTGTTTACCAGAGACGGTAATGTGAAGACAACATGACCTGCACCAAAGTCAAATTAGGATATAACGTTAAGCCTATAGTCATGTAGAATGCCCTGCTTTTATTTCATCACAATCACAACTGTAAGCTTTTTTCTGTAATTAGCTCGCCATTAATTGTGGTGCGTGCATGTGTATTCACCCCTTTGCTATTGATGGGGTTCACCTTGGGGTCATGATAGGGGCTGCACCAAATGTTTGATGTATTATAATAATTGATTATGTTTATGTTGTATTAATAGAAGGGGGAGGGCTATAAGACCCCTCCCTCACTATATTTATAAGGTCCTAGACTACAGATTAACAATAATAATTGATTATGTTTATGTTGTATTAATAGAAGGGGGAGGGCTATAAGACCCCTCCCTCACTACATTTATAAGGTCCTAGACTACAGATTAACAATAATAATTGATTATGTTTATGTTGTATTAATAGAAGGGGAAGGGCTATAAGACCCCTCCCCCACTACATTTATAAGGTCCTAGACTACAGATTAACAATATTTATATATTCATTATAAGGTTTAAAATTGTTCCACTATTCTTTTCTAGTCTCTGCCTCTTATAAAGAAACGGTCTGTGAGATGTGTGAATTATTGTAGGGAGAAAGCGCCTAAAGGCTGAAAGAGATTCATAGACACAGAACCCTGCAGGGGAGTGAAAGAGATGAGACTAGTCAGACAGACCTCTATAAATCAACTCGGGGAGTGGACATTTACTGCTGAGCCTTTACATAATACTGAAACTACTGTTTGTATAGCTGTGTATGCATGGGCTCGGTCTCATGAGTAGAAGGTAATGACGTAGGCAGTGACATCACTAGGGGTTGACTGCAAGCATAATAAAATAACTTGGACCCTTTACTATTTTGCAGAAATTACTAGGAAACATGCGTGCTATGTTCCCTTTGTCAACTTCTGTCTGCAATTGCATTAATAAATGAATGATTGATTTACTTAAAGATATTGTCTGAATGCTAATTTCACCAAAAAGAAAATGATTGACAAGAAACAAGGAACAAACCACAATACTATGAAGCCCCTAAATAAGATCTGGAGCAACCAATTACCGTCAGAAGTCACATAATTAGTCAAATAAAGTCTAAATGTCACATGCTCTGTCACATGATCTCAGTATATATACACCTGTTCTGAAAGGCCCCAGAGTCTGCAACACCACTAAGCAAGGGGCACCACCAAGCAAGCTGCACCATGAAGACCAAGGAGCTCTCCAAACAGGTCAGGGACAAAGTTGTAGAGAAATACAGATCAGGGTTTGGTTATAAAAAAAATATCTGAAACTTTGAACATCCCACAGAGCACTATTAAATCCATTATTAAAAAATGGAAAGAATATGGCACCGCAACAAACCTACCAAGAGAGGGCCGCCCACCAAAACTCATGGACCAGGCAAGGAGGGCATTAATCAGAGAGGCAACAAAGAGACCAAAGATAATCCTGAAGGAGCTGCAAAGCTCCACGGCGGAGATTGGAGTATATGTCCATAGGACCATTTTAAGCCATACAATCCACAGAGCTGGGCTTTACGGAAGAGTGTCCAGAAAAAAAGCCATTGCTTAAATAAAAAAATAAGCAAACATGTTTGGTGTTCGCCAATAGGCATGTGGGAGACTCCGTAAACATATGGAAGTAGGTACTCTGGTCAGATGGGATTAAAGTTGAGCTTTTTGGCCATCAAGGATAACGCTATGTCTGGCACAAATCCAACACCTCTCATCACCCCGAGAACACCATCCCCACAGTGAAGCGTGGTGGTGGCAGCATCATGCTGTGGGCATGTTTTTCCATCGGCAGGGACTGGGAAACTGGTCAGAATTGAAGGAATGATGGATGGCGCTAAATACAGGGAAATTCTTGAGGGAAACCTGTTTCAGTCTTCCAGAGATTAAGACTGGGACGAAGGTTCACCTTCCAGCAGGACAATGACCCTAAGCATACTGCTAAAGCAACACTCGAGTGGTTTAAGGGGAAACATTTAAATGTCTTGGAATGGCCTAGTCAAAGCCCAGACCTCAATCCAATTGAGAATCTGTGGTATGAACCCATCCAACTTGAAGGAGCTGGAGCAGTTTTGCCTTGAAGAATGGGCAAAAAACCTCAGTGGCTAGATGTGCCAAGATTATAGATACATACCCCAAGAGACTTGCAGCTGTAATTGCAGCAAAAGGTGTCTCTACAAAGTATTGACTTTGAGGGGGTGAATAGTTATGCACGCTCAACTAATGTTTTTTTGTCTTATTTCTTGTTTGTTTCACAATAAAACATATTTTGCATCTTCAAAGTGGTAGGCAAATGGTAGGTAAATGAAATGGTACAATCCCCCCCCCCAAAAAATAAATTTTAATTCCAGGTTGTAAGGCAACAAAATAGGAAAAATGCCAAGGGGGTGAATACTTTCACAAGCCACTGTATACTAAATTCATTTTTAAATGGATGGGTTTATTGCTGTTAAAATACACCAGTTATGCTATTTTGGACCACCAGTCGTTTTTGTTTTTTATACTTTTTTAACAACGACAAGTCTGTCGGACGACAATAGAATGTTTATGATGTCATAGCGACAACTGTCTACAGACATGTCGATAGACGTTGTATAAACCAGCCTTTAGTCTTGAAATCTTTGGTTGTTTAGTACAGTACCGTACTCACTCTGTTTAATACACTACCGTACTCACTGTTTAGCACATGGCCTCACACGTGACTCCTTAAAGAGATGGGTGGGGTTTAGGCTTAAGAGGGTGTGAACGATGCTGAATGGGTTTAGACAAATAAGAGCCCTCCAGTAGGTGCACCAAAATAATTCAAGGGCCATTTTCTCAAAAGTAGAATTACAAGTTTATCAACTTTCAAAGCAGAATTACTATCCCCATTGTTCCTCAACTGTAGTGTAAGATATCCCATTTTCTAGCTCTGAGTCTCTACTTTTATCCAATGTAAATTAAAAAACACAATTTCAAATTTTGCTACATAAGATCGAGCCAGTCGCTCACATTTAGAATGTTCCCTGATATTCTCCAGCACTCTGATTTATACGAAAGGGTTACAGCGCCTTGGTGAACATTGCCTTTAAAAGCTACATCGCCGAAAAAGCACTTTGGGAAATGAATCCCAATGTAAAAAGTCTTTAGCAGTAAACAGCAGGGAAATTATTTGCATTCAAAACAGTTGCCAGTTGCAGTATTCCAAACCCCTTTGCATTTCAGATGTTATGGTTATTTAGCCAAAACGTTGTGTTACGAGGGCTTGTCACCCATAATGTACTGTTCTTGTTGCCACAAAGTCATCAACATAATATAAATTCATAATATGTCATGTTCTCAACCTGTACATCTACATTTTTATTAATACTTCCTCTACTCTGCTGTTGTTAATTTGCTTCAACATGGTGCTGCTGTGTTGACTTTCTGGAACATTCCTGTCATAGAATGAGGAATGAGAGGTTCTATCCTTTATGTCAACCTCAGGGAAACGTCTTCCGCTGTTCCAGGAAGGAATGTTCAGTATGATGGGTTACTAGTGATTGGGGGGATGCACTGTCAGTGATTTCGTTTTCCTGTTTGGTTGGCTCAGAAATGGATGTTAAATAGATTTTTTTTATGTTTCTGTGTGTGTTAGTACTATTGTGTGTGTGTGTGTGTGTGTGTGTGTGTGTGCTACAGTGTGGTGGGAAGGTCAACAGTGCAGCCCTGGTAGGAAACTGGCCGGTGAACAGGAAGTAGTGGAAGTGAAGAGAGGGTCTTCTCCAAATCTGACTGAGCAGGGTTTTATAAAAGACATAATTCAGCTTCACACACACACACACACACACACAGAGTCCTTCTTAGACAGTCATAAGCTTCTGAGTACATGTACAGTATAATGCTTTTAATTGTAGTGTCAATTTTTATATTCCCTCTCTCGCTCTCATTCATTGCATTCACCCCTTGGCTTTTTCCACATTGTTACGTTACAGCCTTATTCTAAAATTGATCAAATGTTGTAAATGACTATTGTAGCTGGAAACGACTGATTTTTAATGGAATATCTACAGCCCATTGTCAGCAACCATAAATGAAGGCTATTCGAATGCGAGAAATTGCCAAGAAACCGAAGATCTCGTACAACGCTGTGTACTACCCCCTTCACAGAACAGAGCAAACTGGCTCTAACCAGAATAGAAAGAGGAGTGGGAGGCCCCGGTGCACAACTGAGCAAGACGACAAGTACATTAGTGTCTAGTTTGAGAAAGAGATACCTCACAAGTCCTCAACTGTCAGCTTCATTAAATAGTACCCGCAAAACACCAGTCTCAACGTCAACAGTGAAGAGGCGACTCCGGGATGCTGGCCTTCTAGGCAGAGTTGCAAAGAAAAGGCCATATCTCAGACTGGCCAATGAAAAGAGAAGATTAAGATGGGCAAAAGAACACAGACACTGGACAGAGGAAGATTGGAAAAAAGTATTATGGACAGACAAATCTAAGTTTGAGGTGTAAGGATCACAACGAAGAACATTCGGGAGATGCAGAAAAAGTGAAAAGATGCTGGAGGAGTGCTTGACGCCGTCTGTCAAGCATGGTGGAGGCAATGTGATGGTCTGGGGGTGCTTTGGTGGTGGTAAAGTGGGAGATTTGTACAGGGTAAAAGGGATCTTAAAGAAGGAAGGCTATCACTCCATTTTGCAATTCCACGCCATACCCTGTGGGCGGCGCTTAATTGGAGCCAATTTCCTCCTACAACAGGACAATGACCCAAAGCACAGCTCCAAACTATGCAAAAACTATTTAGGGAAGAAGCAGTCAGCTGGTATTCTGTCTGTAATGGAGTGGCCAACACAGTCACCAGATCTCAACCCTATTGAGCTGTTGTGGGAGCAGCTTGACCGTATGGTACGTAAGAAGTGCCCATCAAGCCAATCCAACTTCTGGAAGATTACCTCAAAAAATGGACAACAAGATTGCCAAAGGTCTGCAAGGCTGTAATTGCTGCAAATGGAGGATTCTTTGACGAAAGTAAAGTTTGAAGGACACAATTATTTCAATTAAAAAAATATTATTTATAATCTTGTCAACGTCTTGACTATATTTCCTTTTCATCTTGCAACTCATGGAAAACAAGGACATTTCTAAATGAACCCAAACTTTTGTATGGTAGGGTATATATACACGTAACAAAATTATAAACTCAAAATAGGAATTTTTAGTCCCATGTTTCATGAGCTGAAACGAAAGATACTAGAAATATTCCATATGTACAAAAAGCATATTTCAAATTTTGTGCACAAAATTGTTTACATCCCTGTTAGCGAGCATTTCTCCTTTGTCAAGATGGGCAAGCGGCTTGCTGATGTCAACATTGAACAGAGTGCCCGATGAGGTTATGGTATGGGCAAGCATAGGCTACGGACAACGAATACAATTGCATTTTATCGATGTCAATTTGAATGCAAAGAGATACCGTGACTAGATCCTGAGGCCCATTGTCATGCCATTAATTCGCCCCCATCACCTCATGTTTTAGCATGATAATGCACAGCCCCATGTTGCAAGGATCTATACACAATTCCTGGAAGCTAAAAATGTCCCAGTTCTTCCATGGCCTGCATACTCGCCAGGCATGTCACCCATTGAGCATGTTTGGGATGCTCTGGATCGATGTGTTCAACACCGTGTTTGAGTTCCTGCCACTATCTAGCAACTTCGCACAGCCATTGAAGAGGAGTGGGACAACATTCCACAGGCCACAATCAACAGCCTGATCAACTCTATGCGAAGGAGATGTGTCGCGCTGCATGAGGCAAATGGTGGTCAAACCAGATACAGGGATGTTGGCCCATGTTGACTCCAATAGACTCTAATCGTAAAATCTAGCGGTCAAACAAGGCAATGGTTCCAATTGTTTTTTCACCATTCATTTTTCCCATAGGGGATCGAAGAAACACTTAAAATAAGGGCTGCGTTTTGTGTAGGCTTACCCTGGCGTGACGTTTTGATAACCATGTAAATCTCTTTAGGACAAGGTGACTCTCTGATCAATATATTCGGCTCTATTTGCTCTCGGATTCAAAAATGCTAATTAGCATCAAAGTAGACATCATGAAAAACTACAAATCCCAGCAAACTCCTGCACATCATCTCTCGCTGACACCTTTGCTAACAGGTGTCAATTTAACAATTGCACAAGACAGTTCACAGAATTGGCAATTTAAAAAGACATTTTGCCAATTTATTCATTACTACATTTAGCTAATATTAGATACAGTATTTAATCCATAGATTCTTACCTTTGCCTCGATTCAGCAGTCTCGTCCAAATCATCATGGCATTTGTAGTTCTTTATGATAGCCACATTAGCAGCTAATTAGCGTTACATTTTCTGGAGGGTAAATACAGGCGAATATATTGATAAAAGCCAGCTTTGTCCTAAAGAAATGTACATGTCTATCAAAACGTCATGCCAGGGTAAGCCTACACGAAGCACAACCCTTGGTTTAGTTGTTTCTAAAATCCCCTATGAATGGTGGGAAAACAATTGGAACCATTTTTCTGTTTTACCGCTAGGTTTTATGGGTATTTATGCTTCCCACAGTTTTATGCATTTTTCTGTTTTACCGCTAGGTTTTATGGGTATTTATGCTTCCCACAGTTTTATGCTTCCCACAGTTGTGTCAAGTTGGCTGGATGTCCTTTGGGCGGTGGACCATTGTGTATATACACAGGAAACTGTTGAGCGTGAAAAACACAGCAGCATTGCAGTTCTTGACACAAACCGGTGTGCCTGGCCCATTCACCCTCTGAATGGCACACATACACAATTCCTGTCTCAAGGCTTAAAAATCCTTATTTAACATGTCTCCTCCGCTTCATCTACATTGATTTGAAGTGGATTTAACAGGTGACATCAATAAGGGATCATATCTTTAACCAGGATTCACCTGGTCAGTCTGTAATGGAAAGAGCAGGTGTTATTAATGTTTTGTATACTCAGTGTATATCCTCCCTCCCTCCCTCGCCATGTCATTGACATAGAGGCTTATGATAAGCCAGAGGAGATAAAGTTATCAGGGGAAGGGAGCTTAAGGACTGAACAACACAAACTGTATACACACGCATACACTCTCACATACACATATCTTTATCCCCGTGTCTAAGCCTTCAAGTCAGGTAGGAACTGGGTCATCAGAGCTCACACGATGCAGTAGCGTGTGTCTGTCGAACCAACATTTAAAGTAAACCACCTCTTAATAATAGTTTAAAAGGTAAATTTGAGTAGAAATGTAAAAGCAACAGGACAATACTGTACAATAGGCCTACCCTGACAAATGTACATAAACATTACTGTTTATATATATATACACATACAATGTTATTAGCCCTCATGCTTTAAGAAGGTAAATAGGTAAACACTTCCCAGTATGTATTGTGTTTCTTCTTTGAACTTGTACATCGGACACAATATTTACACAGAGTAATTTTAGCATGAAGCATAAGATGGAAAATAGTACACCCCTAGCTTCATTACCTGATGTTGCCCCCTTTGGCTGAAATAACTTCATGTTGCTGATTCTTGTAACTCTCTATCAGTTTTTTACATCGACTGGGAGGAATTTTTTCCCACTTTTCTTTACAGTACTGCTTCAACTGTGTCATGTTTGAAGGGCTTTCTTGCATGCATAGCCAGGATTTAAGTCCCCCCCACAGCATAGCCAGGATTCAAGTCCCCCCCACAGCATAGCCAGGATTCAAGTCCCTCCTACAGCATAGCCAGGATTCAAGTCCCCCCCACAGCCAGGATTCAAGTTCCCCCACAGCATAGCCAGGATTCAAGTCCCCCCCACAGCCAGGATTCAAGTTCCCCCCACAGCATAGCCAGGATTCAAGTCCCCCCCACAGCATAGCCAGGATTCAAGTTCCCCCACAGCATAGCCAGGATTCAAGTCCCCCTACAGCATAGCCAGGATTCAAGTTCCCCCTACAGCATAGCCAGGATTCAAGTTCCCCCCACAGCATAGCCAGGATTCAAGTCCCCCCCACAGCATAGCCAGGATTCAAGTCCCCCCTACAGCATAGCCAGGATTCAAGTCCCCCCTACAGCATAGCCAGGATTCAAGTTCCCCCCACAGCATAGCCAGGATTCAAGTCCCCCCACAGCATAGCCAGGATTCAAGTCCCCCCACAGCATAGCCAGCCACAGCAAAAGGCCTCACATTCTCCTCAAGAATTCTCTGGTACAATATAGAATTCGTGGTTGATTTAATGATGGCAAGTTGGCCAGGCCCTGAGGCAGCAAAGTAGCCCCAAACTATAATTCTACCGCCTCCATGCTTTACGGTTGTTATGAGGTTCTTCAGTTCAAATGCAGTGTTTCGTTTTTCGCCAAACATGGCATCTGGTATTGCATCCACACAACTCCACCTTTGACTCATCTGTCCAGAGCACATTGTTCCAGTAGTTTTGGTCTTTACCCAGGTGTTGTCTGGGAAACGTAACTCTGGTCTTGATATAATATTTTGAGAGCAGAGGCTTCTTCCTTCCTGACCTCCCATGTATCTTTCTGACAGTTGACTCATGCACTTCGACATTGTTTGTGAAAAGAGAGACCTCTAGATCCCTTGATGTTACCCAGGGGTTCTTAGAGAGCATCTTTCGGTCAGCTCTTAAACTGAATTTGGTGGGACGACCTGTCCTAGGTAGATTGTCAGTGGTCTGAAATGTTCTCAATTTGTAGATGATCCGTCGGACAGTGGAACGATGTACTTCGAATTGCTTGGAAATGGATTTGTAACCCCATCCCAGACTCATGGGCATCAATAATATTTTCTTCTGAGAGCCTCAAATAGGTCTTTTGATCTTGGCATGATGTGTTACCAAGCACCCAGATAGTTAAGACCAAACTAGACCAAGTTTCTAATCTTTATGGAAGGCTGGACCCTCCCAAGGTTCTCTCTAATGATGTTCTAATCTTTATGGAAGGCTGGACCCTCCCAAGGTTCTCTCTAATGATGTTCTAATCTTTATGGAAGGCTGGACCCTCCCAAGGTTCTCTCTAATGATGTTCTACTCTTTATGGAAGGCTGGACCCTCCCAAGGTTCTCTCTAATGATGTTCTAATCTTTATGGAAGGCTGGACCCTCCCAAGGTTCTCTCTAATGATGTTCTAATCTTTATGGAAGGCTGGACCCTCCCAAGGTTCTCTCTAATGATGTTCTAATCTTTATGGAAGGCTGGACCCTCCCAAGGTTCTCTCTAATGATGTTCTAATCTTTATGGAAGGCTGGACCCTCCCAAGGTTCTCTCTAATGATGTTCTAATCTTTATGGAAGGCTGGACCCTCCCAAGGTTCTCTCTAATGATGTTCTAATATTTATGGAAGGCTGGACCCTCCCAAGGTTCTCTCTAATGATGTTCTAATCTTTATGGAAGGCTGGACCCTCCCAAGGTTCTCTCTAATGATGTTCTAATCTTTATGGAAGGCTGGACCCTCCCAAGGTTCTCTCTAATGATGTTCTAATCTTTATGGAAGGCTGGACCCTCCCAAGGTTCTCTCTAATGATGTTCTAATATTTATGGAAGGCTGGACCCTCCCAAGGTTCTCTCTAATGATGTTCTAATCTTTATGGAAGGCTGGACCCGCCCAAGGTTCTCTCTAATGATGTTGTAATCTTTATGGAAGGCTGGACCCTCCCAAGGTTCTCTCTAAGGATGTTCTAATCTTTATGGAAGGCTGGACCCTCCCAAGGTTCTCTCTAATGATGTTCTGATCTTTATGGAAGGCTGGACCCTCCCAAGATTCTCTCTAATGATGTTCTGATCTTTATGGAAGGCTGGACCATCCCAAGGTTCTCTCTAATGATGTTCTAATCTTTGTCACCTGTTTTGGTGCACCTGATTCCAATTTGAGCCATTTTATGTGATGGTAAAGGTAGGGGTGTACTAAATTTTCCACATAAGAAAATATAATTTATTTTAATTGCATAACATTTTTGTAGTACATTTTTTGGGGGGGTGATTTGTTCAATTGGGTTACCTTTATCAATGAATGTGGTTTGAATTTAGCTCAAATATTCATGTGTCCAAATATGAGGGTGTACTTACTTTATCACGACTGCAGATCTCATAGCGAATGAAGCAGTAACAAGACAGTTGACAGAAACTGACATTCACAGTAAGTATTCACAGTATAGACAGAGGAATAGCAGGGCAGAATGTACAGTACGTATGTATTTCCAGTGTTGTAAATCTCTCCAGTGGAAGACCAGGACAGTTTGTGTATGTCCCTCCAGTAGAAGAGCAGGACAGTTTGTGTATGTCCCTCCAGTAGAAGAGCAGGACAGTTTGTGTATGTCCCTCCAGTAGAAGAGCAGGACAGTTTGTGTATGTCCCTCCAGTGGAAGAGCA
This sequence comes from Salmo trutta, assembly GCF_901001165.1. NCBI lineage: Eukaryota > Metazoa > Chordata > Actinopteri > Salmoniformes > Salmonidae > Salmo > Salmo trutta. The sequence continues at coordinate 6,119,124 of NC_042981.1, read as the reverse complement.
GGACAGTTTGTGTATGTCCCTCCAGTAGAAGAGCAGGACAGTTCGTGTATGTCCCTCCAGTAGAAGAGCAGGACAGTTTGTGTATGTCCCTCCAGTGGAAGAGCAGGACAGTTTGTGTATGTCCCTCCAGTGGAAGAGCAGGACAGTTTGTGTATGTCCCTCCAGTGGAAGAGCAGGACAGTTTGTGTATGTCCCTCCAGTAGAAGAGCAGGACAGTTTGTGTATGTCCCTCCAGTAGAAGAGCAGGACAGTTTGTGTATGTCCCTCCAGCGGAAGAGCAGGACAGTTTGTCTGAGGGCTCCTGGGAACAGTATTTCAAAAGTAGAAAGAAAGCACATACACTCTCTCTTAGACTCCATGAATAGTCGGACACAATCCCATTGCAGCGTTCTCCTCGTGTCTTCTCCAGTTCTCTTGGCCCACTGGTAGCGATGGGACTTCTCTCATGAGCCCTCAGCCAATGGCCTTAATCCTTCTTCGACCTCTTCCTGTAACATCACGACAATCCTACGTCCCATCCCACGGTGACGTCAGAAGGTCTCCCACGGTCCGACGGTGTGTCGGTCGCGGCTGTCGTCACGGTGACAGGCGTGGTCTGAAGGTTCTAGGTCGTATCATCATAGAGGTCTTCCTGAGAGAGTAGTAGTCTGAATCTTTCCAGCTGTACCATACTACACCATCAGGACCCAGCAGAGTCTTGGCTTTAGATGAGTACCGCCCACCCTGGAACACACACACACACACACAAATAAATGGACTACCACATCTGATGCAAATAACCTTTTGTTTTGGCTGCAATTTGTTTGTGTACAGGGCATTCAGAGAGTATTCAGACGCTTTGACTTTTTCCACATTTTGTTACGTTACAGCCTTATTCTAAAATGACACACAATACACCATAATGACAAAGCAAAACAGGTTTTTAGAAATTATTGCAAATGTATTAAAATAAAAACAATTTCGGAAATATCACATTTACATAAGTATTACATCAGTATTTGCTATGAGACTCAAAATTGAGCTCAAGTGCATCCCGTTTCCGTTGATCATCCTTGAGATGTTTCTACAACTTGATTGGAGTCCATCTGTGGTAAATTCAATTGATTGGACATGATTTGGAAATGCACACACCTATCTACATAAGGTCCCACAGTTGACAGTGCATGTCAGAACAAAAACCAAGCCATGAGGTCGAAGGAATTGTCCGTAGAGCTCCGAGACAGGATTGTGTCGCGGCACAGATCGGGGGAAGGGTACCAAAACATTTATGCAGTATTGAAGGTCCCCAAGAACACAGTGGCCTCCATCATTCTTAAACGGAAGAAGTTTGGAACCATCAAGACTCCTCCTAAAGCTGGCCGCCCAGCCAAACTGAGCAATCGGAGAGATGGGCCTTGGTCACTCTGACAGAGCTCCAGAGTTCCTCTGTGGAGATGGAAGAACCTTTCAGAAGGACAACCATCTCTGCAGCACTCCACCAATTTGTATTTATTTTATTGAACCTTCACTTAACTAAGCAAGTCAGTTAAGAACAAATTGTTATTTAAAAAAAAAACGAACTATGGGACTCCCAATCATGGCCAGTTGTGATACAGCCTGGAATCGAACCAGGATCTGTAGTGACGCCTCTAGCACTGAGATGCAGTGCCTTAGAACGCTGCACCACTCGGGAGCCCATAAAGTGTCCAGACGGATGCCACTCCTCAGTAAAAAGGCACATGACAGCCCGCTTGGAGTTTGCCAAAAGGCACCTAAAGGACTCAGACTATGAGAAACAAGATTCTCTGGTCTGATGAAACTAAAATGGAACACTTTGGCCTGAATGCCAAACGTCACGTCTGGAGGAAACCTGGCACCATCCCTACGGTGAAGCATGGTAGTGGCAGCATAATGCTGTGGGGATGTTTTTCAGCGGCAGGGACGGGGAGACTAGTCAGGATTGAGGGAAAGAGGAACGGATCAAAGTACAGAGAGATCCTTGATGAAAACCTGCTCCAGAGCGCTCAGGACCTCAGACTGTGGTGAAGGTTCACCTTCCAGCAGGACAACAACACTAAGCACACAGCCAAGACAACGCAGGAGTGGCTTCAGGACAAGTCTCTGAATGACCTTGAGTAGCCGAGTCAGAGCCCGGACATGAACCCAATTGAACATCTCTGGAGAGACCTGAAAATAGCTGTGCAGCGACACTCCCCATCCAACCTGACAGAGCTTGAGAGGATCTGCATAGAAGAATGGGAGAAACTCCGCAAATACAGGTGCGCCAAGCTTGTAGCATCATAAAAAAGAAGAATCGAGGCTGTAATCGCTGACAAAGGTGCTTCAACAAAGTACTGAGTAAAGGGTCTGAATACTTATGTAAATGTGATTTCAGTTTTTTAAACATTTGCAAAAATGTTAAAATAAAACAGTTTTTGCTTTGTCGTTATAGCGTATTGTGTGTAGATTGAGAAAAACAACAACAATGTAAATCCATTTTAGAATAGGGCTGTAACAAAATGTGGAAAAAGTCAAGAGGCCTGAATTCTCTCCGTGTGTGTGTGTGTGTGTGTGTGCGCTACCTTGTAGTAGACTCCATTGAGGTTGGCATAGAAACACTGGTGGTACCACCAGCCAGCGTGTGAGATCTCAGCACAGATATCCCCCGTGTCTGGAGTACTGAAGTCCTGTTTATCATGGTACCAGCTGAACGAGTCTTCTACTGTCCCACTGTAGCCTGACACATGCAGGCGGTAGTGGTTCTCCTCATCTTCAATACTACACACACACACACACAGGAGAGTGTTAACACGCTCACACATGCAGGCAGGTAGGATAACGTGTGTGTGTGTGTGTGTGTTTTACTATACCTGAAGCTCTGGTAGAAGGCATGTTTGTGGTGATGTGTCCAGTCCTCCAGGTCTATCCTGAGGCTGTAGTCTCCCTGGGTGGACAGGTGGTGAATGTGTTCATTCCCCAGCCAGTACTCAGACCTACAGGGGAGTCAGAGTTCTATTACAGGGGAGTCCCAGTTCTATTACAGGGGAGTCGGCGTTCTATTACAGGGGAGTCCCAGTTCTATTACAGGGGAGTCCCAGTTCTATTACAGGGGAGTCCCAGTTCTATTACAGGGGAGTCCCAGTTCTATTACAGGGGAGTCCCAGTTCTATTACAGGGGAGTCCCAGTTCTATTACAGGGGAGTCCCAGTTCTATTACAGGGGAGTCCCCGTTCTATTACAGGGGAGTCCCAGTTCTATTACAGGGGAGTCCCAGTTCTATTACAGGGGAGTCCCAGTTCTGTTACAGGGGAGACCCAGTTCTGTTACAGGGGAGTCCCAGTTCTATTACAGGGGAGTCCCAGTTCTATTACAGGGGAGTCCCAGTTCTATTACAGGGGAGTCCCAGTTCTATTACAGGGGAGTCCCAGTTCTATTACAGGGGAGTCCCAGTTCTATTACAGGGGAGTCCCAGTTCTATTACAGGGGAGTCCCAGTTCTATTACAGGGGAGTCCCAGTTCTATTACAGGGGAGTCGGAGAACTAGAACTACAGGGAAGTCAGTCTCATACTCAGATCTCACAACTAAACCACAACAAACTTCATTCAATCTACATTTCACAGAATTTTTGCAAAATACTTTACAAATAATATCAAAAGTGACGTACACTCATGCTTGCATATATTTTACATATGGGTGGACCCAGGAATCAAACTCACTATCCTGGCGTTGCAAGCGCCATGCTCTACCAACTGAGGTACGGAGGACCACCCATACATAAAAAGAAAAGACAAACTAACAATAAAACAAACAAAAATATAATATCCGGTTTTCATTCTTTCCCTCTGAAATCAGACACTGATTCAGACCTTGGAACACTAGTGAGTAGAATTCATATCTGGCTGGCCAATCAGTAACAGTCAATTACCAAACTAACTCATTAAATGTGAATGAACTAATTAGCTTAATCTAATTAACTTGACAATTAATATGACATACCTGAGCTCTCCAAATCCCTCCTTATAGTCTTGCCAGCCTCTATTGAAGTTCACCTTCCCATCCTGACGCCGCTGAAACACCGTCCAACCACCACCTGACACAGGAGAGAGGAGACGCATACCTTGTTTGTCAGACCAACGTTAGCCATTACACCAAGGAGGTCTAGCCCTTGAAAAGGTCACTGATGTTGTACTAAGAATGCTTTACACATTTGATAATAGGGTTACAAAATTCTGTGAACTTTCCCAGAATTACCTGGTTTTCCAAAAATCCAGGTTGGAGGATTTCCTGCTTATTCCCTCGTAATTCCAGGAATCGTCCAACCAGGATTTCTGGAAAACCCAGGGAATTCTGGGAAAGAATTTTTACAACCCTATTATCAAATGTGTGTGTGAGTCTTACCCTCTGTGTCCATGTCACAGTAGACTTCTACAGGATGGGAGCTCAGAGAGGGAACCACCGTGTAGACACCGGACCGATACACCCCGTTATAGTACAGTGATGCACAGTCTATTGGACAGTTTCTCACATGCTGCACCTCTGGAAGACACACACACACACACACACACACACACACACACGTGAGTTAATAAATACATTTTGAATTTAGAATATAAAACACTATTGCAATGATTATGTGTGTTTCCAGCAGCAGCATTGAGGAAGAATAGGTAGGAAAAAACCCCAGCTGTGAGTGGTTTTTAACAGATTACAGATTAAACCAGGTGTGACTTCTTAGGGCTAGGCCCCTTTTATCTCAATTTTAGCAGTGGCTCCCTCAGTGAACATACCTACTGCCATACTGGCTGCTCCGTCAATGCGGCATTTGCCCACGAAGACAGTTTTGGGGCATCGCAACCATATTGCCGATTTTGTACATTTTATGAAAGTATAGAAGTTATAGTTGCAAAATATCCCAAAATCAGAAAATTGCCAATGGAAGGAAAAATCACAATCTGTTAAACAACTTCTTAGGGCTAGGCGTCCTGCTAGCGGGACAACTGTCGTTGAAACTGGAGGGCATGTGTGTGTGTGTCACTGTATGTATGCATGTGTGTGTGTGTGTGTGTGTGTCTCTGTATGTGTGTGTCTCTGTATGTGTGTGCGTGTGTCTCTGTCTGTCTGTCTGTATGTGTGTCTGTGTGTGTGTGTGTGTCTGTATGTATGCGTGTGTGTCTCTGTATGTGTGTGTCTCTGTATGTGTGTGCGTGTGTCTCTGTATGTGTGTGTGTGTGTGTCTCTCTGTATGTGTGTGTGTGTGTCTCTGTATGTGTGTGTGTGTGTGTGTGTGTGTGTGTGTGTGTGTGTGTGTGTGTGTCTCTGTATGTGTGTGTGTGTGTGTGTGTGTGTGTGTGCGTGTGTGTGTGTGTGTGTGCGTGTGTGTGTGTCTGTGTGTGTGTGTGTGTGTGTGTATTATCCCACCTGTCCATGCTGCTGATGTTCAAGTCCTAACTGGTGATCAAAAATTGGACATGGTTCTCTAAACGGTTGTTATGCATTGGACACTCATTATAATGGTGTGTGTGTGTGTGTGTGTGTGTGTGTGTGTGTGTGTGTGTGTGTGTGTGTGTGTGTGTGTGTGTGTGTGTGTGTCTGTGTGCACCTGGGTGAAGGGCCTCCTGGGCGCTGAGCAGAGGACTGGTCCTGACAATGTTGATCATGCAGCCGGGGTTACGTTTAATCCGTTCCACCGTCATGGTTAGGTTCCGGACCTGAGTCTGCAGATCAAACAGGATGGAACTATGGGTGTGCAGCAGGCTGTCAGCCTCAGCGTACTGTAGCTCCAACACTCTGAAACGCTCCTCTAAAGACTCGTTCACGTTGTTCCTCTCCTCACCCTAAGAGAGAGAGAGAGGGAGGGAGGGAGGGAGGTGGGTTAGAGAGAGAGAGAGGGGGAGAGAGGAGTGGAGGGAGGGAGATTGGAAGAGAGGAGTGTGGGAGAGACAGAGAGATAGTTATCAGTAGGTTTTTGATAAATTGGAAAACACATGATTTGTTGCTTGGTAAATAAAATAACTCTCTCACTGTTAATAACAACATTGTTTTACATACAACAAAGTAGTCAAAGTAGTATTTAAATAGATCGGGGAGAGAGAGAGAGGGAGGTGGGGAGGGAGGGAAGGGAGGGAGGTGGGGTAGAGAGGGAGGTGGGGTAGGGAGGGAGGGAGGGAGGTGGGGTAGAGATGGAAGGATGGAGAGAGGGAGGGAGGGATGGAGGGAGGGAGGTGGGGTAGAGATGGAAGGATGGAGAGAGGGACGGAGGGAGGGATGGAGGGAGGAGGGGTAGAGATGGAACGATGGAGAGAGGGAGATGGGGTAGAGAGGGAGGGAGGGTAGTGGGGTAGAGAGGGAGGTGGGGTAGAGAGGGAGGGAAGAAGGTGGGGTAAAGAGGGAGGGAGGTTGGGTAGAGAGGGAGGGAGGTAGGTTAGGGAGTGAGGGAGGTTGGGTAGAGAGGGAGGGAGGTAGGTTAGGGAGGGAGGAGGGGTAGAGATGGAACGATGGAGAGAGGGAGATGGGGTAGAGAGGTAGGGAGGGTAGAGAGGGAGGGAAGAAGGTGGGGTAAAGAGGGAGGGAGGTTGGGTAGAGAGGGAGGGAGGTAGGTTAGGGAGGGAGGGAGGTGGGGTAGAAAGGGAGGGAGGTAGGTTAGGGAGTGAGGGAGGTGGGGTAGAGAGGGAGGGAGGTAGGTTAGGGAGGGAGGAGGGGTAGAGATGGAACGATGGAGAGAGGGAGATGGGGTAGAGAGGTAGGGAGGGTAGAGAGGGAGGGAAGAAGGTGGGGTAAAGAGGGAGGGAGGTTGGGTAGAGAGGGAGGGAGGTAGGTTAGGGAGGGAGGGAGGTGGGGTAGAAAGGGAGGGAGGTAGGTTAGGGAGGGAGGGAGGTGGGGTAGAGAGGGAGGGTTTTGAACATTGTCATGTGTTGCTTAAAATGTTGTGCATGTCATGATTTTGCTCGTGGTCATGCTAGGACCGTGTCTCATATGACCACCTGCTGTGAGCAGGTCCTTAATACCTACCAGGATTTAAAGGTGTCTGCCTTGACTAAGATCACTCACAACACAGAGGAAGAGGGGGGAGGTAGGGGAAGCTACCATTGGCATAAAGAGCTGAGTTGGATTCAAGACAGAGGGGACAGGGTGGAGGGTTGAGGAAGGGGGAGGGAGAGACAGCGGGAGTAAGTGTAATTAATTAATTGGATTTACAGTGAGCTCCAAAAGTATTGGGACAGTGACACATGTTTGGTTGTTTTGGCTCTGTACTCCAGCACTTTGGATTTGAAATTATACAATGACTATGAGGTTAAAGTGCAGACTGTCAGCTTTAATTTTAGGGTATTTTCACTGTTTAGAACTGTTTAGAAATTGCAGCAATTTTTTGTGCATAGTCCCCCCATTTTATGGGACCAAATGTATTGTGACAAATTCACTTATATGTGTATTAAAGTGGTAAAAAGTTAAGCATTTCGTCCCATATATATACAGTACCATTCAAAGGTTTGGACAAACCTACTCATTCCATGTTTTTTCTTTATTTTTACTATTTTCTACATTGTAGAATATTTGTGAAGGCATCAAAACAATGGAATCACGTATTAACCAAAAAAGTGTTAAACAAATATTTATATATTTTATATTTGAGATTCTGACAAAGACCGTGAGGCCGATACGTAAAGCTCATTAAAGAGCAGTGATACTATCCAGAGTAGTGATACTATCCAGAGCAGAGCAGTGATACTATCCAGAGCAGTGGTACTATCCAGAGCAGAGCAGTGATACTATCCAGAGCAGTGACCAGAACAGTGATACTATCCAGAGCAGAGCAGTGATACTATCCAGAGCAGTGACCAGAGCAGTGATACTATCCAGAGCAGAGTAGTGATACTATCCAGAGCAGAGTAGTGATACTATCCAGAGCAGAGTAGTGATACTATCCAGAGCAGTGATACTGTCCAGAGCAAAGCAGTGATACTATCCAAAGCAGTGATACTATCCAGAGCAGTGATACTATCCAGAGCAGAGTAGTGATACTATCCAGAGCAGAGCAGTGATACTATCCAGAGCAGTGATACTATCCAGAGCAGTGGTACTATCCAGAGCAGAGCAGTGATACTATCCAGAGCAGAGCAGTGATACTATCCAGAGCAGAGCAGTGATACTATCCAGAGCAGAGCAGTGATACTATCCAGAGCAGAGCAGTGATACTATCCAGAGCAGTGATAATATCCAGAGCAGAGCAGTGATACTATCCAGAGTAGAGCAGTGATACTATCCAGAGCAGAGCAGTGATACTATCCAGAGCAGAGCAGTGATACTATCCAGAGCAGAGCAGTGATACTATCCAGAGCAGAGCAGTGATACTATCCAGAGCAGAGTAGTGATACTATCCAGAGCAGAGCAGTGATACTATCCAGAGCAGAGATACTATCCAGAGCAGTGATACTATCCAGAGCAGTGATACTATCCAGAGCAGAGCAGTGATACTATCCAGAGCAGTGAGACTATCCAGAGCAGTGATACTATCCAGAGCAGAGCAGTGATACTATCCAGAGCAGTGATACTATCCAGAGTAGTGATACTATCCAGAGCAGTGTTACTATCCAGAGCAGTGATACTATCCAGAGCAGAGCAGTGGTACTATCCAGAGCAGAGCAGTGGTACTATCCAGAGCAGAGCAGTGATACTATCCAGAGCAGAGCAGTGATACTATCCAGAGCAGAGCAGTGATACTATCCAGAGCAGAGCAGTGATACTATCCAGAGCAGTGACCAGAGAAGTGATACTATCCAGAGCAGTGATACTATCCAGAGCAGAGTAGTGATACTATCCAGAGCAGAGCAGTGATACTATCCAGAGCAGTGATACTATCCAGAGCATTGATACTATCCAGAGTAGTGATACTATCCAGAGCAGTGATACTATCCAGAGCAGTGATACTATCCAGAGCAGAGCAGTGATACTATCCAGAGCAGAGCAGTGATACTATCCAGAGCAGAGCAGTGATACTATCCAGAGCAGAGCAGTGATACTATCCAGAGCAGAGCAGTGATACTATCCAGAGCAGTGATACTATCCAGAGCAGTGATACTATCCAGAGCAGTGATACTATCCAGAGCAGTGATACTATCCAGAGTAGTGGTACTATCCAGAGCAGTGATACTATCCAGAGCAGAGCAGTGATACTATCCAGAGCAGAGCAGTGATACTATCCAGAGCAGAGCAGTGGTACTATCCAGAGCAGTGATACTATCCAGAGCAGAGCAGTGATACTATCCAGAGCAGTGATACTATCCAGAGCAGAGCAGTGATACTATCCAGAGCAGTGATACTATCCAGAGCAGAGTAGTGATACTATCCAGAGCAGAGCAGTGATACTATCCAGAGCAGTGGTACTATCCAGAGCAGTGGTACTATCCAGAGCAGAGTAGTGATACTATCCAGAGCAGAGCAGTGATACTATCCAGAGCAGTGGTACTATCCAGAGCAGTGATACTATCCAGAGCAGAGCAGTGATACTATCCAGAGCAGTGATACTATCCAGAGCAGAGCAGTGATACTATCCAGAGCAGTGGTACTATCCAGAGCAGTGGTACTATCCAGAGCAGTGATACTATCCAGAGCAGTGATACTATCCAGAGCAGAGCAGTGATACTATCCAGAGCAGTGATACTATCCAGAGCAGAGCAGTGATACTATCCAGAGCAGTGACCAGAGCAGTGATACTATCCAGAGCAGAGTAGTGATACTATCCAGAGCAGTGATACTATCCAGAGCAGAGTAGTGATACTATCCAGAGCAGTGACCAGAGCAGTGATACTATCCAGAGCAGTGATACTATCCAGAGCAGAGCAGTGATACTATCCAGAGCAGTGATACTATCCAGAGTAGTGATACTATCCAGAGTAGTGATACTATCCAGAGTAGTGATACTATCCAGAGCAGAGTAGTGATACTATCCAGAGCAGTGATACTATCCAGAGCAGTGGTACTATCCAGAGCAGTGGTACTATCCAGAGCAGTGACCAGAGCAGTGATACTATCCAGAGCAGTGATACTATCCAGAGCAGTGGTACTAGCCAGAGCAGTGATACTATCCAGAGTAGTGATACTATCCAGAGCAGTGATACTATCCAGAGCAGTGATACTATCCAGAGTAGTGATACTATCCAGAGTAGTGATACTATCCAGAGCAGAGCAGTGATACTATCCAGAGCAGTGATACTATCCAGAGTAGTGATACTATCCAGAGTAGTGATACTATCCAGAGCAGAGCAGTGATACTATCCAGAGCAGTGATACTATCAAGTTCAGTGTGTGGGTTCCTTCTTTTTTCTCATATTTGAGATTCTTCAAAGTAGCCACCCTTTTGCCTTGATGACAGCTTTGCACACTCTTGGCATTCTCTCAACCAGCCTCATTAGGTAGTCACCTGGAATGCATTTAAATTAAAAGGTGTGCCTCTTAATGGGTTTGAGCCAATCAGTTGTGTTGTGACAAGGTAGGGGTGGTATACAGAAGATAGCCCTATAAATCTATATTATGGCAAGAACAGCTCAAATAAGCAAAGAGAAACGACAGTCCATCATTACTTTAAGACATGGTCAGTCAATCTTGAACATTTCAAGAACATTGAAAGTTTCTTCAAGTGCAATCACAAAAACCATTAAGCGCTATGATGAAACTGGCTCTCATGAGGACCGCCACAGGAATGGAAAACCCAGAGTTACCTCTGCTGCAGAGGATAACTTCATTAGAGTTACCAGCCTCAGAAATTGCAGCCCAAATCAATGCTTCACAGAGTTCAAGTAACAGACACACCTCAACATCAACTGTTCAGAGGAGACTGTGTGAATCAGGCCTTCATGGTTGAATTGCTGCAAAGAAACCACTGCCAAAGGACACCAATAAGAAGAAGAGACTTGCTTGGGCCAAGAAACATGAGCAATGGACATTAGACCGGAGGAGATCTGTCCTTTGGTCTGATGAGTCAAAATTTGAGATTTTTGGTTCCAACCGCCGTGTCTTTGAGAGAGGCAGAGTATGTGAACGGATGATCTCTGCATGTTTAGTTCCCACCGTGAAGCATGGAGGAGGAGGTGTGCGGGTACTTTGCTGGTGACACTGTCTGATTTATTTAGAATTCAAGGCACACTTAACCAACATGGCTACCACAGCATTCTGCAGCCATTCGCCATTCCGTCTGGTTTGCGCTTAGCGGGACTATCATTTGTTTTCAACAGGACAATGACCCAACACACCTCCAGGCTGTGTAAGGGCTATTTGACCAAGAAGGAGAGTGATGGAGTGCTGCATCAGATGACTTGGCCTCCACAATCACCTGACCCAATTGAGATTGTTTGGGATGAGTTGGACAGCAAAGTGAAGGAAAAGCAGCCAACAAGTGCTCAGCACATGTGGGAACTCCTTCAAGACTTTTGGAAAAGCATTGCAGGTGAAGCTGGTTGAGAAAATGCCAAGAGTGTGCAAAGCTGTCATTAAAGCAAAGTGTGGCTACTTTGAAGAATCAACATTTTTTATATATATTTTGATTTGCTTAACACTTTTTTTGGTTAGTACATGATTCCATATGTGTTATTTCATAGTTTTTAGAAATGAATGATAAATAATGTATTGTGCATTTTGGAGTAACTTTTATTGTAAACAAGGATAGAATATGTTTCTAAACACGTCTACATGAATATGGATGCAACCATGATAACGGATAATCTTGAATGAATCGTGAATAATGATGAATGAGAAAGTTAGACACAAATAACATACCCTCAAGATATGCTAGCCTCTCACCATTACAATAACAGGGGAGGTTAGCATTTTATATCATACCGCCAAGACATGCTAACCTCTCACCATTACAATAACAGGGGAGGTTAGCATTTCATATCATACCCCCAAGACATGCTAAACTCTCACCATTACAATAACAGGGGAGGTTAGCATTTTATATCATACCACCAAGACATGCTAACCTCTCACCATTACAATAACAGGGGAGGTTAGCATTTCATATCATACCCCCAAGACATGCTAAACTCTCACCATTACAATAACAGGGGAGGTTAGCATTTTTAGAGGGGAGTATGATATTTGTGCTTCTGTAACTTTCTCACTCATCATTATGCATGATTCATACAGGACTATCAGTAATCATGGTAGCAGTGTTTAGAAACTTCTTTTATCCTTCCCTCTCAATACTTTTTCTCCCCTAAAATGTACAAAAAAGTGCTGCAATTTCTAAACTGTTCACCTGATATGGATGAAAAATACCCTCAAATTGGCAACCAATTTGCGCCAGAACGCTCACCACATATCAGCTATCAGGTGGACAGGTGAGGAGTGATATGTGCCAATTAGGGGATGATTAGGTGGCTAGGTTGGGAATTTAGCCAGAAAGGCAGGGTTAAAACCTCTTACGATAAGTGCCATGGGATTTTGAATGAGCACAAGAGATTCAGGACACCCATTTTAACATCCCATCCAAAAGACAGCACCCTACGCAGGGCAATGTCCCCATTACTGACCTGGGACATTGGGATTTGATCTGAAAACCTACTGGCCCTTCAACACTACTTCCAGGACCAACCCTGCTTAGCTTTAGAGGCAAGCCAGCAGTGGGAGAGAGAGGAAGGGGGAGTGAGAGAGAGAGATCAAATCAAATCCCAATTTATTGGTCACATGGTTAGCAGATGATAATGCGAGTGTAGCGAAATGCTTGTGCTTCTAGTTCTGACAGTGTAGTAGTATATAACAAGTTCCCCAACAACTACCTAATACACACAAATCTAAAAGGAGTGAATGAGAATATGTACATATAAATATATGGATGAGCGATGGCCGAGCGGCATAGGCAAGGTGCAATAGATGGTATAGAGTACAGTATATACATATGATATGAGTAATGTAAGATGTAAACAAAATGAAAGTGGCATTGTTTAAAGTGACTCGTGATCCATTTATTAAAGTGGCCAGTGACTGGGTCTCAGTGTAGGCAGCAGCCTCTCTGAGTTAGTGATTGCCGTTTAGCAGTCTGATGGCCTTGAGATTGAAAACAGCTTCTCTCTCTCGGTCCCAGCTTTGACGCACCTGTACTGACCTCGCCTTCTGGATGGCAGCGGGGTGAACAGGCAGTGGCTCGGGTGGTTGTCTTTAATGATCTTTTTGCCTTCCTGTGACTTTGGGTGCTGTAGGTGTCATGGAGGGCAGGTAGTTTGCCCCTGGTGATGTGTTATGCAGACCACACCACCCTCTGGAGAGCCTTGCGGTTGAGGGCGGAGCAGTTGCCGTACCAAGCTGTGATACAGCCCGACAGGATGCTCTCGATTGTGGATCTGTAAAAGTTAGTCAGGGTTTTGGGTAACAAGCCAAATTTCTTCAGCCTCCTGAGGTTGAAGATGCGCTGTTGCGCCTTCACCACACTGTCTGTGTGGGTGGACCATTTCAGTTTGTCGTTGATATGTACGCTGAGGAACTTAAAACATTCGACTTTCTCCACTGCTGTCCCTTCAATGTGGATGGGGGGTGCTCACGCTGCTGTTTCCTGAAGTCCTGACACCACACTCCGAGTGCCCTCACCTCCTCCCTGTAGGCTGTCTCATCATTGTTGGTAATCAAGCCCACTACTGTGGTGTCATCTGCAAACTTGATGATTGAGTTGGAGGCGTGCATGGCCACGCAGTCATGGGTGAACAGGGAGTACAGGAGGGGGCAGAGCACTATGGCGGCCATCTTGAAGCATGTGGGGACAGCAGACTGGGTTAGGGAGCGATTGAATATGTCCGTAAACACACCAGCCAGTTGGTCTCTGCTTATGCTCTGAGGACGCAGCTAGGGATGCCATCTGGGCCAGCAGCCTTGCGAGAGTTAACACGTTTAAATATTTTACTCACGTTGGCCACAGAGAAGGAGGAGGGCGCAGTTCTTGTTAGCGGGCCGCGACGGTGGCACTGTATTATCCTCAATGCGGGCAAAGGTGGTGTTTAGTTTGTCTGGAAGCGTGACGTGGGTGTCCGTGACATTGCTGGTTTTGTTTTTGTAGTCCATGATTTCCTGTAGACCCTGCCACATACGTCTCGTGTCTGAGTCGTTGAATTGTGACTTCACTTTGTCCCTGTACCGGAATGTCACTTGTTTGATTGCCTTGCGGAGAGAATAACTGCACTGTTTAAATTCAGCCATATTTCCAGACCCCTTTCCATGGTTAAATGATGTGGTTCGCGCTTTCAGTTGTGCGAATGCCACCATCCATCCACGGTTTCTGGTTAGGGTAGGTTTTAATAGTCACAGTGGGTACAACATCTCCAATGCACTTCCTTATAAATTCACTCACCAAGTCAACGTATAGGTCGATGTTATTCTCTGAGGCTGACCGGAACATATTCCAGTCCACGTGATCGAAACAATCTTGAAGTGGAATTCCGATTGGTCAGAGCAGCATTGAATGGTTTAGTCACTGGTACATCCTGTTTGAGTTTCTGCCTATAAGATGATAGGAGCAAGGTGGCGTCATGGTCGGATTTGCCAAAGGGAGGGCGGGGGAGGGCTCTGTATGCATTGGGGAAGTTAGAGTAGCAGTGGTCGAGTGTATTACCCCAGGGCGTAGTGCAATCAATATGCTGATAGAATTTAGGTAGCCTTGTTCTCAAAACAGGTTAAAATCCCCAGATACAATAAACAGCCTCAGGATATTTTGTTTCCAGTTTACATAGAGTCCAGTGAAGTTACTTAATAAGGGCCATCTTGGTGTCTGCTTGAGGGGGAATGTACACAGCTGTGACTATAACTAGCGAGAATTCTCTTGGAAGCTAATATGTGAGGAATTCTAGGTCGGGTGAGCAGAAAGATTTGAGTTCCTGTATGTTGTTATGATTACACCATGAGCCGTTAAATCAGGAAGCATACACCCCTGCCCTTCCTTTTCCCAGAAAGATGTTTATCTCTGTCGGCGTGATGCATGGAGAAGCCCGGTGGCTGAACCAAATTCGACAACATATCCCGAGAGAGCCATGTTTCCGTGAAAAAGAGAATGCTACAGTCTCTGATGTCTCTCTGGAAGGGAACCCTGTCTCGAATTTCGTCTACCTTGTTGTCAAGAGACTGGACATTGGCGAGTAGTATACTCGGGAGCGGTGGGCGATATGCACGTCTACGGAGCCTGACCAGGAGGCCGCTCCGTCTGCCCCTTCTGCGGCGCCGTTGTTTTGGGTCGCCGGCAGGGATCTGATCCATTGTCCTGGGTGGTGGTCCAAACAGAGGATCCGCTTCAGGAAAGTCGTATTCCAGGTCGTAATGTTGGTAAGTTGACGTTGCTCTTATATCCAATAGTTCTTCCCGACTGTATGTAATAAGACTTACCCCAGGAAATGTTAACAATGTAAAAAATAATACATAAAAAACAAAATACTGGATAGTTTCCTAAGGACTCGAAGCGAGGCAACCATCTCTATCGGCGCCATCTTGAGAAAGAGGAGAGAGAGAGGGTAGGGAGAGTGAGAGAGAAGGAAATACAGAGAGGAGAGAGAGGGTAGAGTGAGAGCGAGGGGGAGAGAGAGAGAGGGTAGAGAGAGAGGGTAGAGGGAGAGACAGAGAGAGAGGGTAGAGGGAGAGAGAGGGTAGAGGGAGAGGGGGAAGGAAGGAGAGACAGAGAGAGGACTTCCTGCTGTACTTCCTGCTGCAGCCTGTACTTCCTACTGTACTGTATGTAGCCTGTACTTCCTGCTGCTGTAGCCTGTACTTTCTGCTGTAATGTATGTAGCATGTACTTCCTGCTCTACTGTATGTAGCCTGTACATCCTGCTGTACTGTATGTAGCCTGTATTTCCTAGTGTACTGTATGTAGCCTTTACTTTCTGCTGTACTGTATGTAGCCTGTGCTTCCTGCTGTACTGTATGTAGCGTGTACTTCCTGCTGCTGTAGCCTGTACTTCCTGCTGTACTGTATGTAGCCTTTACTTCCTGCTGTACTGTATGTAGCCTGTGCTTCCTGCTGTACTGTATGTAGTGTGTACTTCCTGCTGCTGTAGCCTATACTTCCTGCTGTACTGTATGTAGCTTGTGCTTCCTGTTGTACTGTATGTAGCCTGTGCTTCCTGCTGCTGTAGCCTATACTTCCTGCTGTACTGTATGTAGCCTGTACTTCCTGCTGTAATGTATGTAGCCTGCACTTCCTGCTGTACTGTATGTAGCCTGCACTTCCTGCTCCTGATATAGCCTGTACTTCCTGCTGTACTGTATGTAGCCTGTATTTCCTGTAAGCACCAAACCCAGTTGCCAAAGACAGCCAGGGGGAGTATGGAGGAGCGAAACCCCAGGGAGGGGCACTCTGACAGGGGTAGAGAGGCACGTGGGACTGGGGCAGAACGTGGGACTGGGGCAGGATGCTGTCTAATCCTTTTAGCATGCAAGGTTAAGGAGGACTTATCACCTGGAGAAATAGGGAGAGAGAGAAAGATATCAGGATGGTTAGGAAGTGGGGGATGGGGAGAAAGGTAAAGGAGAATCGGGGAAAAGGGGTCAGGACAGGGGTAGGGATAGGGGTAGGGACAGTGGGGGAGGGATAGGGGGGTAGGGACAGTGGGGTAGGGACAGTATGGTAGGGACAGTGGGGTAGGGACAGTGGGGTAGGGACAGTGGGGTAGGGACAGTGGGGTAGGGACAGTGGGGTAGGGACAGTGGGGTCGGGACAGTGGGGTCGGGACAGTGGGGTCGGGACGGTGGGGTCAGGACGGTGGGGTAGGGACAGTGGGGTAGGGACAGTGGGGTAGGGACAGTGGGGTAGGGGCAGTGGGGTAGGGGCAGTGGGGTAGGGGCAGTGGGGTAGGGGCAGTGGGGTAGGGAGGGTGGGGTAGGGACAGTGGGGTAGGGACAGTGGGGTAGGGACAGTGGGGTAGGGGCAGTGGGGTAGGGAGGGTGGGGGAGGGACAGTGGTAGGGACAGTGGGGTAGGGACAGTGGGGTAGGGACAGTGAGGTAGGGTCAGTGAGGTAGGGACAGTGGGGTAGGGACAGTGGGGTAGGGGCAGTGGGGTAGGGGCAGTGGGGTAGGGACAGTGGGGTAGGGACAGTGGGGTAGGGACAGTGGGGTAGGGACAGTGGGGTAGGGACAGTGGGGTAGGGAGGGTGGGGGAGGGACAGTGGTAGGGACAGTGGGGTAGGGACAGTGGTAGGGACAGTGGGGTAGGGACAGTGAGGTAGGGTCAGTGAGGTAGGGTCAGTGAGGTATGGACTGGGGTAGGGACAGTGGGGTAGGGACAGTGGGGTAGGGACAGTGGGGTAGGGACAGTGGGGTAGGGACAGTGGGGTAGGGATAGTGGGGTAGGGACAGTGGGGTAGGGACAGTGGGGTAGGGACAGTGGGGTACATTTCTGCTAGCTTGCAGGAGTACCATGAATTCTCATTTGTACATAAATAATCAATGGTCATGAACAAGCTACTGTTTCATGCCTGGTGTGACTTCACATTGACCAACTTGTGGATCCAGAACTGCATGCACTACAGTCCTAGAACTCGACTCCCCTGTAGTTCTAGAACTCTTGACTCCCCTGTAGTTCTAGAACTCTTGACTCCCCTGTCGTTCTAGAACTCTTGACTCCCCTGTCGTTCTAGAACTCTTGACTCCCCTGTAGTTCTAGAACTCAGAATTACAGTTCCAGTTATAGTTCTAACTGTGACTGACCTGTAGCTCCAGGACCTTGATGTGTTAAATGTAGCTGTGACTGACCTGTAGCTCCAGGACCTTGATGTGTTAAATGTGGCTGTGACTGACCTGTAGCTCCAGGACCTTGATGTGTTAAATGTGGCTGTGACTGACCTGTAGCTCCAGGACCTTGATGTGTTAAATGTGGCTGTGACTGACCTGTAGCTCCAGGACCTTGATGTGTTAAATGTGGCTGTGACTGACCTGTAGCTCCAGGACCTTGATGTGTTTAATGTGGCTGTGTCTGACCTGTAGCTCCAGGACCTTGATGTGTTAAATGTGGCTGTGACTTACCTGTAGCTCCAGGACCTTGATTCGGTGCCTGTGACTACGGAGTTCCTCCTGTAGCTGGGAGATGGTCTCCTGCAGATCCTGCAACTGCTGCTTCCTCTCCTGGTTCTCCTGCAGCCAGTAGGACACTTCGTCAGTGCAGCGGAACATGTCTGGGCAGCGCTGGTGTTGGAGCTGAGGCAGCGTGGCTGTGACTCGACATTGACCGTTAGGCAACACCTCGTTACTGTACTCCCCACACTGCATCAGACCACTGCTGATACGATGGCTGTCTGGGTGTTCGTGTACATCCGGATGGGAGTTTGGGTGCGAGTCTGGGTTTGTGTCCGGATGTTGATCATATGGATCATGTGTGTCTGTCTGTGTGTCCCTGTGGGAATCTGTCTGTGTTTCCGGAAGGATGTCTTTTGGAGGCATGTCTATACCTGAGTCTGATTGGGTGTCTCTGTGTCCGTCTGTGTTGCTGTCATCAGCTCTGTCTTGGTGTGTATCTGTGTAAGTGTAGTCTCCAGTCACCAGGGCAACGGTCCATAGGGCCAGTAAGACAGCAGTCAGCAGGAGAGGTGGTCTCATCCTGACCCTCTAAACCAGGTCAAGGAAGACCCTCTCAGACCAGCTCCAGCATGGGGGCTACAGCTAAACTTGGCTCCAAATTAGACCAACTTAGACTAGATCTTCTCTCGGGCCAGGTCCAGTTGCACCCAGAGCCATCCAGGCTAGCTGTGGTCCCATGCAGTCCAGCTCTGCTTGGCTCTTATTCCCTCCAGACAGAGAGACCAGCAGGGAGACAGACTTCTTGGAGTGCAGTGGGACAGGGAGAGAAACTGCCTCCATTCACCGGCCACCCTCCTCTCCTCATGACAGCATCCTCACTGGCCTCACTGAGGACACACACACACACACACACACACACACACACACATTCTGACTGAGGATACACACACAAACTGCAGAGAACAACATTCATTTAAGTTGAGAAGAAAACAAAAACAGCCTCTCCTGTCCACAGCCCACCCTCCCCCTCTCTCCTGTCCACAGCCCACCCTCTCTCCTGTCCACAGCCCATCCTCCCCCTCTCTCCTGTCCACAGCCCATCCCCCCCCTCTCTCCTGTCCACAGCCCCCCCTCCCCCTCTCTCCTGTCCACAGCCCATCCCCCCCTCTCTCCTGTCCACAGCCCCCCTCCCCCTCTCTCCTGTCCACAGCCCACCCTCCCCCTCTCTCCTGTCCACAGCCCACCCTCCCCCTCTCTCCTGTCCACAGCCCATCCTCCCCCTCTCTCCTGTCCACAGCCCATCCTCCCCCTCTCTCCTGTCCACAGCCTATCCTCCCCCTCTCTCCTGCTTAAGGTCGTTGTCCTGTTGGAAGGTGAACCATCGCCCCAGTCTGAGGTCCTGAGTGCTCTGGAGCAGGTTTTCATCAAGGATCTTTCTGTACTTTGCTCCGTTCATCTTTCCCTCAATCCGGACTAGTCTCCCAGTCCCTGCCGCTTAAAAACAAACCTACAGCATGATGCTGCCACCACTGTGCTTCACCGTAGGGATGGTGCCAGGTTTCCTCCAGATGTGACGCTTGGCATTTAGGCCAAAGAATTCCATCTTGGTTTCATGAGACCAGAGAATCTTGCTTCTCATGGTTGGAGAATACTTTAGGTGCCTTTTGGCAAACTCCAAGCGGCCTGTCATGTGCCTTTTACTGAGGAGTGGCGTCCGTCTGGCCACTTTACCTAAAAGGCCTGATTGGTGGAGTGCTGCAGAGATGGTTGTCCTTCTGGAAGGTTCTCCCATCTCCAGAGAGGAACTCTAGAGCTCTGTCAGAGTGACCAGCTGGTGGCCAGCTCTAGGAAGAGTCTTGGTGCTTCCAAACTACTTCTATTTAAGAATGACGGAGGCCACTGTGTTCTTGGGGCCTTCAATGCTGCAGAAATGTTTGGTACCCTTCCCCAGATCTGTCCTTCAACACAATCCTGTCTCAGAGCTCTATGGACAATTCCTTCGACCTCACGGCTTGGTTTTTGCTCTGACATGCACTGTCAACTGTGGGACCTTATATAGACAGGTGTGTGCCCTTCCAAATCATGTCCAATCAATTTAATTTACCACAGGTGGACTCCAATCAAGTTGTAGAAACATCTCAAGGATGACCAATGGAAACAGGTACACCTGAGCTCAATTTCGAGTCTCATAGAAAAGGGTCTGAATAGTTATGTAAATAAGGTATTTCTGTTTTAATTTTTTAAAATAAATTAGCAAAAATTACAAAAAACCTGTTGTTTTCTCTTTGTCATTGTGGGGTATTGTGTGGATTGATGAGGGGGAAAAAAAATCCACAAAATGTGGAAAAAGTCAAGGAATACTTTCTGAATAGACTATAGATGTGGAAAAAGTCAAGGGGTCTGAATACACTGTAGACGTGTGTCACCGGAAGCTTCCTCTCTGAGAAGAGAATCCCATTATGGACTCACCACTTGGCAGATCAGCAGGTTACGACCCCACAGCCTATATACAACTACTTCCTGGACCTACCCTTTATTCGGCATTATTCTCCCCCCCTCTCTCTGTCTTCTTCTTCTTTAATTTCCTTTCTTTCCTTCTATCTATCTCTTTCTGTTTCCTCTCCTCTCCTGTCATTCCTTCTCTCCAACTCCCTTTCTCTCCCTCTGTATCCCATTGGTATTCCTTCACCGTTTCTACAGATCATGTGACCTCCTTAGACCTGCATCTCCATAGGTATAATGTGGTCAGACCACAGCAAACCTAATCGCTCCTACGACCTCGCTAGACCTTCCAGAGACCATAATTGGCGGTTAAGATGAGCTCCTGACTAAGGTTTAACCCTCTGCGTCCTGAAATGGCCTACACTACACTCGACCACTCTATATATATATATATATATATATATATATATATATATATATATATATAAAAATAAATAAAAATAACCCCTAGATAGGCTGTCATTAAGATGCACTATATATATATAAACAAAAGTATGTGGACACCCCTTCAAATTAGTGGATTTGGCTCTTTCAGCCACACCTGTTGCTGACAGGTGTATAAAATCGAGCACCCAACCATGCAATCTCCATAGACAAACATTGTCCGTAGAACGGCCTTATTGAAGAGCTCAGTGACTGTCAACGTGGCACCGTAATGGGGTGCCACCTTTCCAACAAGTCAGTTTGTCATATTTCTGCCCTGCTTGAGCTCTCTCGGTCAAGTGTAAGTGCTGTTATTGTGAAGTGGAAACGTCTAGGAGCAACAACAGAACTTGACTGGCCTGCACAGAGCCCTGACCTCAACCCCACCGAACACCTTTGGGATGAATTAGAACACCGACTGAGAGCCAGGCCTAATCGCCTAACATCAGTACCCGACCTCACTAATGTTCTTGTGGCTGAATGGAAGCAAGTCCCCACAGCAATGCTCCAACATCTAGTGGAAAGCCTTCCTACAAGAGTGGAGGCTGTTATAGCAGCAAAGGGGGGACCAACTCCATATTAATACCCACGATTTTGGAATGAGACGTTCGACGAGCAGTGTCCTCATACTTTTGGTCATGTAGTGTAAATTGTCTGTGACTAAACACACAAGTATTCATCCCCCTTGGCGTTTTTCCTATTTTGTTGCATTACAACCTGTCATTTAAATTGATTTTTATTTGGATTTCATGTAATGGACATACACAAAATAGTCAAAAGTGGTGAAGTGAAATTAAAAAAATTACTTGTTTAAAAAAAAAATCCCAAAAATTTTAAACGGAAAAGTAGTGTGTGCAAATGTTTTCACTCCCTTTGCTATGAAGCCGGTAAATAAGATCTGGTGCAACCAATTACTTTCAGAAGTCACATAATTAGTTAAATAAGGTCCACCTGTGTGCAATCTAACTGTCACATGATCTCAGTATATATACACCTGTTCTGAAAGAACCCAGAGTCTGCAACATCACTAAGCAAGGGGCACTACAAACACCAAGGAGTTCTCCAAACAGCTCAGGGACAATGTTGTGGAGAAATACAGATCAGAGTTGGGTTATAAAAAAATATCCAAAACTTTGAACATCCCACGGAGCACCATTAAATCCATTATTCAGAAAAAGAAAGAATATGGCACCACAACAAACCTGCTAAGAGAGGGCCGCCCACCAAAACTCACAGACCAGGCAAGGTGGGCATTAATCAGAGAGGCAACAAAGAGACCAAAGATAACCCTGAAGGAGCTGCAAAGCTCCACAGCGGAGATTGGAGTATCTGTCCATAGGACCAGTTTAAGCCATACACTCCACAGAGTTGGGCTTTATGGAAGAGTGGCCAGAAAAAAACATTGCTTAAAGAAAAAACAAGCAAACACGTTTGGTGTTCGCCAAAAGGCATGTGGGAGACTCCCCAAACATATGGAAGAAGGTACTCTGGTAAGATGAGACTAAAATGTAGCTTTTTGGCCATCAAGGAAAATGCTATGTCTGGCGCAAACCCAACACCTCTCATCACCCCAAGAACACCATCCCCACAGTGAAGCATGGTGGTGGCAGCATCATACTGTGGGGATGTTTTTCATCAGCAGGGACTAGGAAACTGGTCAGAATTGAAGGAATGATGGATGGTGCTAAATACAGGGAAATTCTTGAGGGGAACCTCTTTCAGTCTTCCAGAGATTTGAGACTGGGACGGAGGTTCAACTTCCAGCAGGACAATGACCCTAAGCATACTGCTAAAGCAACACTTGAGTGGTTTAAGGGGAAACATTTAAATGTCTTGGAATGGCCTAGTCAAAGCCCAGACCACAATCCAATTGAGAATCTGTGGTATGAATTAAAGATTGCTGTACGCCAGCGGAACCCATCCAACTTGAAGGAGCAGGAGCAGTTTTGCCTTGAAGAATGGGCAAAAAATCTCAGTGGCTATATATCTTCCTCCCTCTCTCACTCTCCCTCTCTCACTCTCCCTCTCCCACTCTCCCTCTCTCACTCTCCCTCTCTCACTCTCCCTCTCTCACTCTCCCTCTCCCACTCTCCCTCTCCCACTCTCCCTCTCTCACTCTCCCTCTCTCACTCTCCCTCTCTCACTCTCCCTCTCCCACTCTCCCTCTCTCACTCTCCCTCTCTCACTCTCCCTCTCTCACTCTCCCTCTCCCACTCTCCCTCTCTCACTCTCCCTCTCCCACTCTCCCTCTCCCACTCTCCCTCTCTCACTCTCCCTCTCCCACTCTCCCTCTCCCACTCTCCCTCTCTCACTCTCCCTCTCTCACTCTCCCTCTCTCACTCTCCCTCTCCCACTCTCCCTCTCTCACTCTCTCTGGATGTGGCCTGCTAGATTCATTTAGATTATAGAACTTGTTTAACTAGTGTCCTGTGTCCATAAACACTCTAATCATTCTTAACACTGACAGCTGCTTCAAGTGTCTGAGTGATATACAGTATCTACGGTTCAGGTGTGGATTAGTTAGCATACCTGAGTCAGCACCATCATCGGAACTGAACAGCTTAGAAAAGAGACAAGTGCTGGCTATCGATACCCATAAAACTAACAACTGTTTTGTGGGTGTGGCCATGGTCAGTAGTGTGCGTTTGTTACACAACACTCACACAGCAACCAGCTATTATCATAAAGAGCCCTTTTTGTTGTTGCCATTAGTCTTAAAGCCTCTCTCGCCGTCTCTCTCCCTCTATGATCACTCTCTCGCACACACACACACACACACACTCTCTCTCTCGATAGATAGATCAAAAAAATGCTTCCTACCTTTCTGTGGACAGCGACAACTCCTTATTGGAAAAGCAGCAGGCTGAGTGAGTGTTGGAAATGTGTTTTTTTTGTGTGTGTGAGTCTCTCTGTGTGTGTGAGGTGTGTGTGCTTCTCTCTCTGTGTGTGTGTGTAAGGTGTGTGTGTGTGCTTCTCTCTCTGTCTTCTAGAGGAAAGCGACAGTGTGTCAGAGTCCTGAGCAGACATCTTATCCCCCACAATCCTCTGTAATAGGATTCAACACAGAGACATGAGACTACACAGCGTCACAGCTACCTTACTGTAATGTACTGTACACACACTCAACCACACGTAACCTCACACACACACACACACACTCATATCTTTCCTTATGCGTACAGGCAGTTTCTAAGTCAAAGCAGGGTGTTTCTGGTGGCCTCTGAATGTTGTGCTCTGTTCATGAACATTCACCTAAATGAACACTGAGCAACAGCATCACCTGCTGTTTCATAAAACGTGGAGCGATGGCGTTAGGACATCACACTACTATGCAACTACTGGGGAATGTTAGAACTAAAGTCATCCTGAATCAGGTTTGTTAGTGGTGGGTTAGAACTAAAGTCATCCTGAATCAGGTTTGTTAGTGGTGGTCTTTACCATGTCCAACCTGGTCCCTATCTATCAGGTCTTTACCATGTCCAACCTGATTCCTATCTATCAGGTCTTTACCATGTCCAACCTGGATTGGGTTTCAATCCGGTCACCGGTTATAGGCATTTTAAAGGCATTTTACGATTGCAGTGTTTACCTTGAATGGTATCTCTGTGAACGCAGGAGCTGGGATTGGCCCGGGAACATTTCCTTTAAAGGCCTAACACAGCTGTTTTCATCTCAATATCAAATCATTTCTGTTTAACGACTAAGTACTTTACTGTAATAGTTTTAAATAAAAATCATTTAGCAAAAACAATTTCTCAAGCAACGATATAGCTAGGACTGTGGGGTGGTCAAATCAAATCAAAGTGTATTGGTCACATACACGTGTTTAGCAGATGTTATTACCAGTGTAGCGAAATGCTTGTGTTTCTAGCTCCAACAGTGCAGTAATAGCTAACAATTTCACAGCAACACACAATACACAAATCTAAGTACAGGAATGGTATTAGGAATATATAAATATTTGGACGAGCAATGTCAGAGCGGCATAGACTAAGATACAGTAGAATAGAATACAGTAAATAAATTCAGCAAAAAAATAAACTTCCCTTTTTCAGGACTCCGTCTTTCAAAGATAATTCGTAAAAATCAAAATAACTTCACAGATCTTCATTGTAAAGGGTTTAAACACTGTTTCCCATGCTTGTTCAATGAACCATAAACAATTAATGAACATGCAGCTGTGGAACGGTCGTTAAGACACTAACAGCTTACAGACGGTAGGCAATTAAGGTCACAGTTATGAAAACTTAGGACACTAAAGAGTCCTTTCTACTGACTCTGAAAAACACCAAAAGAAAGATGCCCAGGGTCCCTGCTCACCTGCGTGAATGTGCCTTAGGCTGCAAGGAGGCATGAGGACTGCAGATGTGGCCAGGGCAATAAATTGCAATGTCCGTACTGTGAGATGCCTAAGACAGCGCTACAGGGAGACAGGACGGACAGCTGATCGTCCTCGCAGTGGCAGACCACGTGTAACAACACCTGCACAGAATCGGTATATCCGAACATCACACCTGCAGGACAGGTACAGGATGGTAACAACAACTGCCAGGGTTACACCAGGCATGCACAATCCCTCCATCAGTGCTCAGACTGTCCGCAATAGGCTGAGAGAGGCTGGACTGAGGGCTTGTAGGCCTGTTGTAAGGCAGGTCCTCACCAGACCTCACCGGCAACAACGTCGCCTATGGGCACAAACCCACCGTCGCTGGACCAGACAGGCCTGGCAAAAAGGGCTCTTCACTGACGAGTCGTGGTTTTGTCTCACCAGAGGTGATGGTCGGATTCGCGTTTATTGTCGAAGGAATGAGCGTTACACCGAGGCCTGTACTCTGGAGCGGGATCGATTTGGAGGTGGATGGTCCGTCATGGTCTGGGGTGGTGTGTCACAGCATCATTGAACTGAGTTTGTTGTCATTGTAGGCAATCTCAACGCTGTGCATTACAGGGAAGACATCTTCCTCCCTCATGTGGTACCCTTCCTGCAGGCTCATCCTGACATGACCCTCCAGCATGACAATGCCACCAGCCATACTGCTCGTTCTGTGTGTGATTTCCTGTAAGACAGGAATGTCAGTGTTCTGCCATGGCCAGCGAAGAGCCCGGATCTCAATCCCATTGAGCACGTCTGGGACCTGTTGGATCGGAGGGTGAGGGCTAGGGCCATTCCCCCAGAAATGTCCGGGAACTTGCAGGTGCCTTGGTGGAAGAGTGGGGTAACATCTCACAGCAGTAACTGGCAAATCTGGTACAGTCCATGAGGAGGAGATGCACTGCAGTACTTAATGCAGCTGGTTGCCACACCAGATACTGACTTTTGATTTTGACCCCCCCTTTGTTCAAGGACACATTATTCCATTTCTGTTAGTCACATGTCTGTGGAACTTGTTCAGTTTATGTCTCAGTTGTTGAATCTTGTAATGTTCATACAAATATTTACACATGTTAAGTTTGCTGAAAATAAACGCTGCTGACAGTGAGAGGATGTTTCTTTTTTTGCTGACTTTACATATGAAATGAGTAATGCAAAATATGTAAACTTTGTTAAAGTGACTAGTGTTCCATTATTAAAGTGGCCAGTGATTTCAAGTCTATGTATATAGGGCAGAAGCCTCTAATGTGCTAGTGATGGCTATTTAACAATCTGATGGCCTTGAGATAGAGACTGAAAAACAGCTTCTCTGTCCCAGCTTTGATGCACCTGTACTGACCTCGCCTTCTGGGTGAACAGGGAGTACAGGAAGGGGCTGAACATGCACCCTTGTGGGGCCCCTGTGTTGAGGATTAGTGAAGTGGAGGTGTTGTTTCCTACCTTCACCACCTGGAGGTGGCCCGTCAGAATGTCCAGGACCCAGTTGCACAGGGCGGGGTTGAGATCCAGGGCCTCGAGCTTAGTGATGAGCTTAGAGGGTACTATGGTGTTTAATGCTGAGCTGTAGTCAATGAACAGCATTCTCACATGGGTATGCCTCTTGTCCAGATGGGATAGGGCAGTATCCGTTTGCATCATCTGTGGATCTATTGGGGCGGTAAGCAAATTGAAGTGGGTATAGGGTGTCAGGTAAGGTAGAGGTTATATGATCCTTGACTAGTGTCTCAAAGCACTTCATGATGACAGACGTGAGTGCTATGGGCAATAGTCATTTAGTTCAATTAACTTTGCTTTCTTGGGTACAGGAACAATGGTGGACATCTTGAAGCATGTGGGGACAGCAGACAGTGATAGGGAGAGATTGAATATGTCCGTAAACACACCACCCAGCTGGTCTGCGTATGCTCTAGTCTAAGTAAGGGACCTTATTGGAGGGGTATATAAACTAGTTGTTCTTGGTAGTGAGGTTTGGAACTCACTTTGTTATTGATCCGATTTGGCGGCAGGTAGCCTTGCGGTTAAGAGTGTTGGGCCAATAACCGAAAGGTCACTGGTTTGAATCCTCGAGCCGGCAAGGGGGAAAAAAATCTGTTGTTCTGCCCTTGAGCAAGGCAGTTAATCCCAACAACAACTACTCCCCGGGCGCCAATGACGTTGAAAAAGGCAGCCCCCTGCACCACTCTGATTCAGAGGGGTTGGGTTAAATGCAGAAAACACATTTCAGTTGAATGCATTCAGTTGTACAACTGACTAGGTATCCCCCTATGAACTTAGACCGCCTGGTGATGTCACCAGACAAGCCAGAACTCCACCCATGCAAAACCTGTTGATTAGAAAGTCCTGTGTAAAGTTGTATTTTCAACCTGCAACTATCAGGAAATAACAACATTTATCACACTTTTACAGTGTTAGTTTCATCAGGTGTTGTACAAAATGATACAAAACACAGGGCCTTTAAAAGCTGCAATAACTATAAACTGCAATCGGGTTGAACCACGGCCATGGTTTCCTCCTGTTAGAGCTGCTATCAATGGAAAAAGATGAATTCAAGGAATTATCTTTATTTTCTTCACATTTTGTCTTAAATGATAAACTCTGTCAATAAACCGTTCCATCTAAGAGGAGACGTTCAGATGTACTTGTGTGTTTCCATCAATGAAGTCATTCACTAAATGCTTCCTCCATGCACTCCACAACCACTCAGCTCTGCGTGTCTGCAGCGTGTGTGTGTCCACAGCGTGTGTGTGTGTGTTAGTGTGTTTTTGTTCGTTTGTCAATCGCAGGACCGTACACACAGCGAGCCAAGGTCAGACGGTGCACTAATGGACATCCTCTTGTCTTGTCCAATTAGAATGAAGTCACACACTGGTGACGAGGTCTCAGAGTGCCTGTGTGTGTGTGTTTGTGTGTATGTTTGAGTGTGTGTGTGTGTGTGTGTGTGTATGTATGTTTGTTTGTGTGTGTGTGTGTGTGTGTTTATGTTTGAGTGTGTATGTGTGTGTGTGTTTGTGTGTGTGTGTGTGTGTTTATGTGTGTATGTGTGTGTGTATGTGTATGTGTGTGTGTTTGTGTGTGTATGTGTGTGTGTGTGTGTTTGTGTGTGTGTATGTATGTTTGTGTGTGTGTGTATGTTTGTGTATGTGTGTGCGTTTGTGTGCGTGTGTGTGTGTGTTTGTGTGTGTGTGTGTGTGTGTGTATGTATGTGTGTGTATGTTTGAGTGTGTGTATGTGTGTGTATGTTTGAGTGTGTGTATGTATGTGTGTGTATGTTTGAGTGTGTGTATGTATGTTTGAGTGTGTGTATGTATGTGTGTGTATGTTTGAGTGTGTGTATGTATGTGTGTGTATGTTTGAGTGTGTGTATGTGTGTGTATGTATGTGTGTGTATGTTTGAGTGTGTGTATGTATGTTTGAGTGTGTGTATGTATGTGTGTGTATGTTTGAGTGTGTGTATGTATGTGTGTGGATGTTTGAGTGTGTGTATGTATGTGTGTGGATGTTTGAGTGTGTGTATGTATGTGTGTGGATGTTTGAGTGTGTGTATGTATGTGTGTGTATGTTTGAGTGTGTGTATGTGTGTGTGTGTGTGTGTGTGTGTGTGTGTGTGTGTGTGTGTGTGTGTGTGTGTGTGTGTGTGTGTGTGTGTGTACGTGTGAATTGAATTTAATGTGAACGGCCATTGACAGAGAGCAGGTCCCTGTTGAACGTCTGAGTTACTGAGTAGAGGTCAACAGAGGTCATGACTCATGACCCTCCTGACACCCGGACTAGCCAGTAACCACCCTCCTCCTCCTCCTCCTCCAATCTCCAGTGACTCCATCCGGTCTGTCACCCGGCCTCTCCGGTTAATCCCCGTTTTGGAAGGGTGTTCCTGCTACTCAGCCAGCAGACAAAGAGCCACCAATAGCCAGATGGCAGTCACAGCCCTGGACCATTCAGACCAGAGTAATTCCATACCCTCACCTTCAGCATGCAGACGTGTTGTCTGACGGCATGGCAGACCCTTGTTAATACCCTTGATAATTCACCTGTGTGTGTGTGTCTCTGTATGTATGTGTGTGTGTGTGTGTGTGTGTGTGTGTGTGTGTGTGTGTGTGTGTGTGTGTGTGTGTGTGTGTGTGTTAACCCACCTGTCCATGCTGCTGACATTCAAGTCCTAACTGGTGGTCAAAAATTGGGCATGGTTCTCTAAACGGTTGTTATGCATTGGACACTCATTATAATGGTGTTTGTCAAATTGACCCGTAACATAAGGAAAGGGTTAAGGGCTGCGAGGGGTCTGGGGGGGGGGGGTGGCCCGTGGCCTCCGGTGGTCTCGGGAACCTCCGTCACTCAGGTTCAGGTATAAAAGAGAGGGCCAGAGACACATCAGAGACAGAGACACACACGCACACACACATACAGACGGACAACAGTTCTGAAGTGGACAACTCCTCGGAAGAGAAAAGTCATAGACTGGTCGGAGGAGAGAGAAAGAGAGACAGAGAAGAAAATACTTTTGAAACAGGTTAGTGACATCAGATGTATAATCTTTTGATTTGAGAATGATTATCAAATGAAAACAGAACACTGAATTCTGAAGATAATAGTAATGATTTATTTTTCAAAACAATTATATAATTATTTAGTCATTTAAAATTACTGCCTTTAATTAATGTTATTTGACTAAATGCTCATTGACTAAATGCTCATTATTTGACTAAATCACATTTGGTCCTCTACAGCTATCTGTGGGCTTCTATCATTTATTGTAAATAAGACAAATGTATATATTCTTCACTTCTTCACATAAACAGTAAGATAAGTGGTGTTAGCTCATTCAGTCAATAATTATTCAGTAAGCCAGTCAGTCAATCAGTCAGTAAGAGAGTCAGTCAGTCAATCAGCAAGCCAGTTTGTTTGTCAATCCGTCAGTCAGCCGATCAGTCAGCAAGCCAGCCAGTCAGTCAATCAGCCAGTGAGTCAAACAGTCAGCAAGCCAGTCAGTCAGTCAATCAGCCAGTGAGTCAAACAGTCAGCCAGCCAGTCAATCCGTCAGTCCGCCAGTCAGTCCTTCAGGCAGTCAGTCAGTCAGTCAGTCCGCAAGTCAGTCAGTCCTTCAGTCCTTCAGGCAATCAGTCAGTCAGTCAGTCCGCAAGTCAATCAGTCCTTCAGTCAGCAAGTCAGTCAGTCCTTCAGTCCGCAAGTCAGTCAGTCAGTCAGTCCGTCAATCCGTCAGTCCGCCAGTCAGTCCTTCAGGCAGTCAGTCAGTCAGTCAGTCAGCAAGTCAGTCAGTCCTTCAGTCTTCCAGTCAGTCAGGGTGGCTACTTTAAAGAATCTAAAATATATTTTTATTTGTTTAACACCTTTTTGGTTATTACATGATTCCATAGTTTTGATGTCTTCACTATTATTCTACAATGTAAAAATAGAAAAATAAAGAAAAACCCTGGAATGAGTAGGTGTGTCCAAACTTTTGACTGGTACTGTATGTCCTCTATGGACTTCATTAGATAAGAAATGTGTTGCATTTATGTCACGTTTTTCATCATGAATGTTGTTCTGGAGGCAGCTTTACAGAGTGGTCAGTAGCTGGCACAGCCACAAAGTCATACAATCTGATTTTAAACCTAACCTTAACCACACTGCTAACCCTAATGCCTTAACCCAAACCTTAAATTAAGACCAAAAAACACATTTTTGTTTTTTCATGAATCTTTACAATGCAGCCAGTTCTGACACATGATAATAAACGTCAACCTGCATGTTTGTCACACTCATCTGCCGTTCTTCAGTTTATGATGACATTCATGAACGGGTCAGTAGAATGCTGCATTCATGACATGTCAGAACTAGAACACCGGGACATTTCTGACTTGGAAACTCATTGTAGAAAGATTATATCAGAGTTTCCCACTAACAGAATCAAACAATAAGAAGCTTTACGCAAAAATGTTATTTTATTTTAACTCAGAGGTTCCGAGTTTCCGACTTGTCTTGAATGCAGTATAACTGTGTTTTTCCTGTGAGCAGCGTGACGATGCTGTGTCCTGCGTGGTTATTGGCTGTGGCTGTGGTGGGTGTGGTCAGCGGGGTTAAAGGTCAGTGCTGGGAGAATCCTCGCTGTCAAGACCTCAACTCTGAGAACAGCATCCTGGTGAGTTAGAAACGTTGCAGAGAGCGCAATGTTTTTGAAAAGTTAAGCTCAAGGCCGGGATTTAATCCGATTCCAGGTTATAGGCATTGTGGCTTTTAAAGGCAATGTTCCAATCAGAAATTGAGTTTAAAAGCGGCAATGCCTATAACCCGCGATTACAGTGAATCCCAGCTCAAGTATGTAAGAGGCTCCTGAGTGGCGCAGCGGTCTGAGGCACTGTATCTCAGTGCTAGAGGCGTCGCTACAGACCCTGTATCACAATGATAGGGAGTCCCATAGGCCGGCGCACAATTGGCTCAGCGTCGTCCCGGGTTTGGTCGGGGTAGGCCGTCATTGTAAATAAGAAATTGTTCTTAACTGACTTGCCTAGTTCAATAAAAGTACAACTTTTTTTTTAAAAGAGAGCAGTTACGAGAGTGTTACAGCATTTTACTGTTACCAACCTAACCTACCTCTCCTTTCCTCTCTGCTCTTCTCCCTCCTCTCTGTTATTCTACCTCCTTTCTGCTCTCTGCTCTTCTCCGCTTTTCTCCCTCTCCTCTTCGCTGTCCTCTCTGGTTCTGTCTCTCTACCCTTCTCCCTCTCTTCCCACTCTTTTCCCTCCCCTCTCTTCCCTCTCTCCTCGCCTCTCCGGTCTTGTCCTTCTCCTCTCCTCCTCCTCCTATCGGCCTCCTCACAGGAGTGCATCCAGCTCTGTCGTTCTGACCTCACCGCCGAATCTCCCATCTTCCCTGGCGAGGTGCATCTCCAACCCAACTCCCCCTCCTCCGACTCTCCTCCCCCCTCCTTACCTCTGTCCCCCCCCTCTCCCCTGTCCCCCTTGGAGCAGCAGAACATCGTGTCCCCCCAGGCCAAGCGCTCCTATTCTATGGAACACTTCCGCTGGGGGAAGCCTGTGGGAAAGAAGCGCCGCCCGGTGAAGGTTTACACCAACGGTGTGGAGGAGGAGTCCTCCGAGGGCTTCCCCAGCGAGATGAGACGAGAGCTGGGCACCAACGCGGCCATGTACCCCGCCCTGGAGGCTGTGGAAGGGGGAGAGGGAGAGGGCCTGGGGGGCGAGGCAGATGGCCTGGGTGGGGTGTTTAGTCTTCAGGAGAAGAAAGACGGCTCGTACAAGATGAACCACTTCCGCTGGAGCGGACCGCCCACCAGTAAGCGCTACGGAGGGTTCATGAAGAGCTGGGACGAACGCAGTCAGAAACCACTGCTCACACTGTTCAAAAATGTCATCATCAAAGACGGACAGCAGAAGAGAGAGCAGTGAGGGAGGGAGAGAGAGGAAGGGAGGATAGGTGAGCTGAAGAGGGGGGAGGGAGGGAGAGAGGACATGGGGGACAGGAGAAATACCATTATCAGGGTTGAGGGAGAGAGGGAGAGAGGACAAGGGGGTTGAGGGAGGGAGAGAGAACATGGGGGGTTGAGGGAGGGAGGGAGGACATGGGGGTTGAGGGAGGGAGAGCGAGAGGACATGGGGGTTGAGGGAGGGAGAGAGAGAAAGTCCCTTTACTCCCCATCCAGCACTGTAGGACGTAGATCCAGTAAGCTCTCATTTGATTCACAATTAGGAGACAGACAAGCTTTGTGATTGGCTAAAAGTACTTTGTCCTCTGATCCAGCAATGATGTTAGCTGCTAATGTAATAATGTCTCTAATAAATCATAACTCTGTATAGAACCATGCTGTTATCACTGAGGGATGGGTATAGGGGTGATGGGTAAAGAAGAAAGTTGTTATTGAAATTATTCCAAACATAAAAATATTGTATTGCAAGTAACTACAGTCAAGCAGTTTTTATTTACCGGCATATACGCAGACCTGATAAAATTAAATATTTTATGTGTTTAGTCATTATTCATGTAGTCTGTATATTGCTACGTTCCCCAGCATGAAAACCAAAGATGTCACTCAAACAGAAGAGGGAACTAACAAAGAGAGTCACTGACCAACAACCAAAATGAAACAGGTGGGTTCTAGGAAGGGGTTCTGAAAGACACTCATGGGGGTGTCCACTAGTAACAACAACTGGGACCTAAAAGACACCCACAATGAGACCCACTAAATTTGCCCAAGAAGACACAAACAAAATAAAAACCTACACTGAACTTAAAGACAGGAAGCCAACCAAAAAGGAGGAGC
Source organism: Salmo trutta (assembly GCF_901001165.1). Classification (NCBI taxonomy): domain Eukaryota; kingdom Metazoa; phylum Chordata; class Actinopteri; order Salmoniformes; family Salmonidae; genus Salmo; species Salmo trutta. Next base: position 6,085,594 of record NC_042981.1, on the reverse strand, counting down.
AAAACAGAAACAGAGAAATCAGAAAAAGGAGTGTTTTTCTAGACATCGAATTAGGGAACTCCAACTAAAGGTGTTGACCCTCCACATCTATCAAGACAACTGGAGCTCTGGGCCAGCTGCTATTAAACAGCATGTGGGCCAGCCGCTCTCAAACAGCATGTGGGCCAGCCGCTCTCAAACAGCATGTGGGCCAGCCGCTCTTAAACAGCATGTGGGCCAGCACAGGTGAAACACCTTCCCACTAATGAGATGCCAAGCCAGCACAGGTGTAACACATACTGACTAACGAGGTGACACCAATCGGTGCGCCCTACGTGCTAACGAGCTATGTCCAACCTCAAAATATAAATGGAAAAACCAAAGCCTGTGACACTATGTACAGGTACACCTGGGATGTACTGTAACACTATGTACAGGTACACCTGGGATGTACTGTAACACTATGTACAGGTACACCTGGGATGTACTGTGACTATGTACAGGTACACCTGGGATGTACTGTGACTATGTACAGGTACACCTGGGATGTACTGTGACTATGTACAGGTACAGCTGGGATGTACTGTGACTATGTACAGGTACAGCTGGGATGTACTGTAACACTATGTACAGGTACACCTGGGATGTACTGTAACCATATGTACAGCTACACCTGGGATGTACTGTAACACTATGTACAGGTACACCTGGGATGTACTGTAACCATATGTACAGGTACACCTGGGATGTACTGTAACCATATGTACAGGTACACCTGGGATGTACTGTAACACTATGTACAGGTACACCTGGGATGTACTGTAACACTATGTACAGGTACACCTGGGATGTACTGTAACCATATGTACAGGTACACCTGGGATGTACTGTAACCATATGTACAGGTACACCTGGGATGTACTGTAACACTATGTACAGGTACACCTGGGATGTACTGTAACCATATGTACAGGTACACCTGGGATGTACTGTAACACTATGTACAGGTACACCTGGGATGTACTGTGGAATGAAACAATATTATACACGTAGTTACAGGACAGAGTAACACACACACACACACACACACACACACACACACACACCAAAACATTGGAGCATCAGTATCGGAACCCAAACAATATATACAGCATCACTCATATTGAGAGGATTCTGCATTCAGAATATCACTGGCTACAGAGATTACACTGACACACTGAGCAGAGTAGAGTAGAGTATCGTCCTGCACGGGCATGCATTTTAAGCCCAAGCCCAAACCATGCACTCGACAGGCCCTACCATACCCAGGCCCGACTACTAATGCCAAATTTAAGGCCCGGCCCGAAATCTGAAATGACTTCCTCTGTTAGTAAATCCATTGTTATGATCTTAGTCAGATATGACTGTATTGCAGCAGCAGAGCACAAGCAAATGGCTCTGCTTCAAAATGTTAGTGATCAATTTAATGATCAGTTTATTGATGAAAAAAAACAGGCCCTACCCAACCCTAACCCAATGTATAATGTTGGGGCTGTCAGGCTAAGGTCGTGTAGCAGAGATCAAGAGGACAGGAGAGAAGAGAAGGGAGTGGAGGAGAGGAGATACAGATACTGCTGTTTGATTGATATTGGCTACACAGTGGTAGTTCAGGGGGCTGATGATTTCACAAAGCAGGATCAAAGAGTTAGCCAGCTAACTTTCCATAGTTCATAGAGAAAGTTTGACGCTGATGAAATAATGGCTAACAAAATGCGTTAACCATAGAGTAAAAGTACAGCTATCACGCTTGTAAACATATTATAGTGTTCAAAAACCATACTAATAGATTGCTTTTAGTAAATAATGTTTTTTTTTGCATTTACAGTACCAGTCAAAGGTTTGGACACACCTACTCAATAAAGGGTTTTTCTTTACAACTACTTTTTTTTTAAGAAGGAAAGAAATTCCACAAATTAACTTTTAACAAGGCACACCTGTTAATTGAAATGGATTCCAAGTGACTAACTCACGAAGCTGGTTGAGAGAATGCCAAGAGTGTGCAAAGCTGTCATCAAGGCAAAGGGTGGCAAGTTTCAAGGATTTGTTTAACACTTTTGGTTCCTACATGATTACATATGTGTTATTTCATTGTTTTGATGTCTTCATTATTATTCTACAATGTAGAAAATAATAAAAATAAAGAAAAACCCTTGAATGAGTAGGTGTGTCCAAATTTTTGATAGGTACTGTAACTCCCGAAAATGCTGTTATAGAGGTAATTTCCTTAGTGGGTGACGTCAGAGGTCACCATGTGAGAGAAGTGGGAGCTAAGGATAATAGACGAGTTTCCCACCAGTAGGGGTAAGGACTGTTTTTAAGCACGATACAAAGCAGAGTGCCTGGATACATCTCTTAGCCGTGGTATACTGGCCATATACCACAAACCCCCAAGGTGACTTATTGCTATTAGAAACTGGTTACCAACATAAATAGAATAGTATACATGTATTTTTACTTCATACCCAAGGTCTGATATACACCAGGCTGAAATGCTGTTTCAGCCAATCAGCCTCCAGGACCCAAACTATCCAGTTGATAATACAAATAAGTGATCTTTTACATTAATTTAAACTAATACCCACATTAACCTAAACTAATACCCACATTAACCTAAACTAATACCCACATTAACCTAAACTAATACCCACATTAACCTAAACAAATACCCACATTAACCTAAACTAATACCCACATTAACCTAAACTAATACCCACATTAACCTAAACTAATACCCACATTAACCTACACTAAAACCCACATTAACCTAAACTAATACCCACATTAACCTAAACTAATACCCACATTAACCTAAACTAATACCCACATTAACCTAAACTAATACCCACATTAACCTAAACTAATACCCACATTAACCTAAACTAATACCCACATTAACCTAAAAAGTGGACTGGAATCTGTTTCCCAACTAAATGTTTATATGCACGTTAATTAATTTAAGAAGCAACACACAACACAACCTGAAGTTTAGTTTGAGCCTAAATTAATGTTCTGCTATATTGTGCTATGGACTGATGGTCAATGCTATTAGCAGTATGAGGATAGGCCTACCTCTGCATAAGCATTAGACCGACACAGTGTCCTCTGCATAAATGTGCATTATGGTCCCATGCCAAATTCAAGTCAATGGAAATATTAATGGTTTTGATTATTCCGAATATCAAATCTAAAACAGTAGGATAAAAGTACTGATACTTGATGCATGTACCTTGAACACATATATCACTTTAGATTTCAGTTGTGATTGAAAACACCGTCGGCAGATCATGAAAGCACAAGACCACTGTTTACCTAAGACTTGAGACACGCTCAGCAAAGTGAATCTGTCACTCTTATGATATCAAAGTGGAACAAGATGAATACATGGTTACAGTGGATTGCGAAAGTATTCACCCCCTTGGCATTTTTCCTATTTTGTTGCCTTACAACCTGGAATTAAGATTTATTTTTTGGGGGGTTTGTAACATTTGATTTACACAACATGCCTAACACTTTGAAGATAGAAAATATTTTTATTGTGAAACAAACAAGAAATAAGTCCAAAAAAAAAGATGAAAACTTGAGCGTGCATAACTATTCACCCCCCCAAAGTCAATACTTTGTAGAGCCACATCCATCACAAGTTAGTGAACAACATGGTTTATGGAGGTTAGGCCTACGTTTTCCTGCTAAAGCCCATCACATGATCCCTATCTTCCCATAATCCATATCAAAAATGAATTCAGATGTATTAAGTGTAACCTACTGAAACTGCCTACGCTATAAAGACGATTTGTCCAATGCCAGAATCATGACACAGAAAAACTGATTCAGTACCATACTGCTATGTAAAGTTAGGGCACTCTTGTGTGCCTGCTTGTACAGGGGTATGCCATTAATGGATTAAAAAAAATAAAAAATCTATCATCTGCAGTCGTTTCTCGCTGTTGCCATAGAAACTGCTTCCAGTTTTAAACATCTGAGATTTAAAAAAGTTTAACAAAAATCTATATGAAGATAACTAGCTGTAAATAATATACTTTTTATTGTTACATACAGCTGGTTTGATTGTTAAATGTATACCTAAATATAACAGATATAATTTGGGTCATATAATTAGGAATTAGAATACTAGAGTAACCCTTCTGGTATAAAAGTCCGCAATTTTGGTCAGAGAGTTGGTCAACTATGGTTTGCCAGTGCTGTGATAAAATGCATTATTTTACACAATATCTTAAGAATTTATCGGCAATGTATGTTTGTTAGCTAGCCAGCCACTTTTCACCCAAATTAACTATCAATATGCCAACATTCCATTGAAACAAAGCAATCAATCCAGCCATACACAATACACATGTTGTAAATGCAAAAAGTACTAATAGTGTATCATGTAATAACATCCAAAGCTTTCCAAGAAAACACTAATGTAGACATTTAAATATAAATACACTATAAACTGTATTTATAATTATATGACTGTATTTTCGGTAGACAATAATTATATATTACGGGGCGGCAGGGTAGCCTAGTGGTTAGAGCGTTGGACTAATAACTGAAAGGTTGCAAGTTCAAATCCCCAAGCTACAAATCTGTCGGTACAAATCTGTCGTTCTGCCCCTGAACAGGCAGTTAACCCACTGTTCCTAGACCATCATTGAAAATAAGAATTTGTTCTTAACTGACTTGCCTGGTTAAATAAAGGTAAAATAAAATATTCACAATTCCTGATACCTTACTTTTATTTCCCTGCATAAGTAAAATCAGGATAATTCCTTTACTGCCATTTATTCCAATTAGATTGAATTGGATTTTGTCCCTGACCAATATGGCTCCAATTTTCCACCCAATGCAGGAATATAGAGGGTTATGACATCAACGTGGATGTCTATGGGTTTTGCCAACGCTGACTTCATAATGCATCTGCTTGTCGCTGTGTAAAACAGCAGAGCTGGTTAGCACAGCAAGATACATATCCCATCCGATGCATATTACACTTGTCCAGAACGAGTCTAGATAATATTTCAGATAATATTTCAGATGAAATAACGATGCAGGGGTGTATACTGTCGTAAACGACGGGAGTAAATGTCTGCTAGCCAGCTAACGTTAAGGGGCGTGCTAAGCTAGTTAGCTTGCTAGCATTGTAATTCCAGGTGTTTTGACAGCCTTCATCGAAGACGTAAATAACACATTATTGGTGAATCTCATTAGCATGGACTCAAATGTGCAGAAGAGACGTGAGAACAAGAAATCACTCCGTGTGAAAGTGATCAGCCTTGGCAATGCCGAGGTGGGCAAGGTGAGTCACCTAGCTAAATTAAATGATTTATTTTCTTTCCTAACAACGTTAACGTGTCAGCAACTGTACAGATACATGTAAGAAGACAGGTAACTAGCAAGACGACTAAACTCAACTCTACAATTTACGATGAACGGCGACCAGTGTGTGTGTGAAGTGGAGCTCCCACGTCAGTTTTTCATAAAATAAAAATGATTTCCAATAGATACACACGGCAAGGCGTGGATTAACTTTACCACGCCGGAGTAGGGAAGGTACTCTCATTACTCCAATGTAATGTCATTTCAATAAAATCATTACTCCAATGTAATGTCATTTCAATAAAATCATTACTCCAATGTAATGTCATTTCAATAAAATCATTACTCCAATGTAATGTCATTTCAATAAAATCATTACTCCAATGTAATGTCATTTCAATAAAATCATTACTCCAATGTAATGTCATTTCAATAAAATCATTACTCCAATGTAATGTCATTTCAATAAAATCATTACTCCAATGTAATGTCGTTTCAATAAAATCATTACTCCAACGTAATGTCGTTTCAACAAAATCATTACTCCAATGTAATGTCGTTTCAATAAAATCATTACTCCAATGTAATGTCGTTTCAATAAAATCATTACTCCAATGTAATGTCATTTCAATAAAATCATTACTCCAATGTAATGTCATTTCAATAAAATCATTACTCCAATGTAATGTCGTTTCAATAAAATCATTACTCCAATGTAATGTCATTTCAATAAAATCATTTCTCCAATGTAATGTCATTTCAATAAAATCATTACTCCAATGTAATGTCATTTCAATAAAATCATTACTCCAATGTAATGTCATTTCAATAAAATCATTACTCCAATGTAATGTCATTTCAATAAAATCATTACTCCAATGTAATGTCATTTCAATAAAATCATTACTCCAATGTAATGTCATTCCAATAAAATACACTGTCGCATTATACTTACCTCACCGGAAACCAGCTGTGCAGACAAACCTATCAAATGGCCCAAAGTAGCCTATGGTAATATCTTCAGGTTTACACAGGCAATACACATAGCCTGTGTTAGCTAGCGACTTTCCATCATTTTTTATGTATTTATTTAACTGTTATTTAATTAGGCAAGTCAGTTAAGAACAAATTATTATTTACAATGACAGCCTACACCGGCCAATCCTGGAAGACGCTGGGCCAATTGTGCGCCGCCCTATGGGACTACCAATCACTGCCGGTTGTGATACAGCCTGGAATCGAACCAGGGTGTCTGTAATGACGCCCCCAGCACTAAAATGCAGTGCCTTAGACCGCTACGCCACTCGGGAGCCCACATGGTCCTGTGTGGCTCTGTTGGTAGAGCAAGGCACTTGCAACGCCAGTGTTATGGGTTCGATTCCCACGGGCCCATAAGGTGCCATTTGAAATACAGCATTTACTACTGTAAATCTCTCTGGATTAAGAGCATCTGCAAAATAACTAAAATGTCAATCATCGTGGCGTATAGCCTGCAACCATGCGGTTCGTCTTACCTGGTCCTTGATGAAACTTAAGTTGGTAGTCTTTCCCCTCCTACTGTTGTTCAAACAAAACGGTACGCAACAGCTTTTCATCATTTTAGCTATAAAAGCAGGGTTAGTTAGCTAACCTTAGCTAGCTGAAGAAAGCCCATTGGAATCGGCTCTTTAGCTGATAATCGTGGCAGACTGTCGCATGGAATGTTAGCATGAACAGATGTACATTTTTACACTTAAAATCAAAGTGTTTTTAGGTATTATGTAGTTTGTTGATTAAAACAACATGGAAGTATGTTAAAAATGACCAACCAAGCATATCCCAAATATTTATTGAATGATCAAAAACAAATAAATCAGCCGTTGTTGGTAGTGATGCAACACAAAAATATGACATTTTTGTCTGATACCGATATCCAATGTTTTTCTTTTAGCGGCCTTTAAAAGCTTTCTACTACAGTTAAATAGTTAACACATACACACACACACACACGGTCGCAGCGGTCTAAGGCACTGCATCTCAGTGCAAGAGGCGTCACTACAGTCCCTGGTTCGAATCCAGGCTGTGTTATATCCGGCCGTGATTGGGAGTCCCATAGGGCGGCGCACAATTGGGTTTGGTCGGGGTAGGCCGTCATTGTAAATAAGAATTTGTTCTTAACTGACTTGTCTAGTTAAATAATGGTTACACACACCACACTGACCAAAAAGTTATTTTGTTGACATTTACGTATGTCTCCATTACCAGTGAAACATAATCAAACCTACTTCTTTCACTTACTTGCTGTGCTGTTTCGTTGTTCATTTGTTCAGTCGTTTCCTTCTCAACCAGGATGTCTATGGAACGCCGTGTGGGTGTTTGCGTGTCCAAAAAGATAACACTATTTGACGTGTCAAATAAGCTTGGTGACCAATCAGGACCTGAATATGACCGCACGTCACATAATAATTTAACGTGTTTATATATTTTTTTAATGTAGTTATTACACATTGATTACAATATCAATCGTATTTCACAACGATTCATCGATACGTCTGCTATGATGCTGGTAAAGTTGCCTCTCGCACCTACAGTGCTGGTCATAAAACAAGCTAGCTAGCTCATGGATACAAACAATGTTCTTCCCCAAAAACATAGCAAAACAACATCATCTGTTTCATTAGCTATAGTTAGCTAGCTAACTATATAGCTAGGTGTCATTATCTAAAATAACCCTAATTTATAAGACAGTTCTTATTTGATTAATGCTGGTCGGACACATCTATGTGAAGCTAGCCACAATAAAGATTAGCCACAATAGTGGACTTTGCGGTTAGCCTTCAAAATAAAAGTGTGCCGTTGACAGTGATGCAAATGAATACAGATAGTAGAATTATGCCATAATTGAATAGATTGTGCTAAACGAGTTTGAAATGTTTTTATATAAAATCAACAAAAGACAATAATTTGTTAATTTGACAAAAAGCTGTTGAAATCACACTGGATGTATTGTACTTTAGAATTGCATTGGGGACTTACTTATTTCACTGTACAGCCTTACCTATGGATTGTGGATCAATGACATGAGGTATCAGTCTACTCAGTGACACCCAGAGAACATTAGCGTTATAGCTGTTATTGTGGGACACAACTGTGAATTGAGCCACATTTATTGTCAACCTGTGTATTGAACACTATTCCAGAGGGAAAACAATACTGTGTGGATGTTCTGGAGTCTGATAACTCTGAGGAGGACGTTGGGAAAAAAAATATCTTGGTTATTGAGTAGACTGATACCCCGTTTCATTGATCCCCAATCCTTAGGTAAAGCTGTGCGATAGGAATGTCAATACACACAATAGGCTGACTGGGGAGGTGATTTCACACAGTCACAGTCCCACAATAAGAGCTACAATGCTAATATTTGCGTAAACTCTTCACAGTTGTGTTCTGTGGGTGTCACCGAGTAGACTGATTTTATTGCTTCACATTCCAACCTTGTTTAACATTATCTAGTCTAAATATGGCATGATTCCACCAATTGTAACTTTCTGCATCACTTTCAAAGAGGTACTTTTATTTTGAAGGCAAACCACAAATTCCACTGTTGTGCCTGATCCTTATTGTGGCTAGCTTCACAACACATAACCTGGTCCGGTCGAGCATCACTAGCCATATGAAACTAGCTGGCTGCTTATAACTTTAGCTTGGGCTAGCTATTTATTTTCATGAACTGAAGTTCAATTTCAATAGGCGAACAACAAGTGGCTACCTAGTTAATACTTACTCACAAGGATTCCTAAATCATTGTTAAGAATAATGAAAATGACTGCAGTTTCTACTGGTCGTTGTTTTCAGGCTGGTTGTATTGGTGCTAGCTAGGTACCAAGCTAAAAGTAGCTACCCCAGAAGTTACGGTCGAACAAATAATTTTTTATTACCAACGCGGTATTGTAAACACGTTGTTTGTGGCTGGTGTTTGCTTGTTTGCAGACTTTTTTGTACAGCTTTGACAGTGCTACTGTATATTTTGTATGTATGTATGTCGTGAAGCTAATAGTAGTGATGCTATTACTGTGTAACTCCGGTAGGGCAACATCTGAAAAATAGCGCATTGGTAGTGTGTACCGGTACTTGACCAGTCGGCGAAAGCCAACATCACCCACGACAGAGAACGGTTGATTGTCAAGGGAAATGAATTCCATTATCTTGGCGTTAATGGATTTCGTCTTTCTGAGTTGTCTCGCTGAAAATGTTCTTACTCTTTCAAATGACTGCTCGACTTGTTGACTTCTCGATCCACACAGCAGACATTGTGGGCAAGGTTAGGAATGCTGTGTTGCACGTGAAGCGCAAAATTTTACGCGTCGTCATTACGTCATGTACCTACGTTATATAGGTATGGACCTCATCTACCTACGTTATAGAGGTATGGACCTCATCTACCTACGTTATAGAGGTATGTACCTCATCTACCTACGTTATAGAGGTATGGACCTCATCTACCTACGTTATAGAGGTATGGACCTCATCTACCTACGTTATAGAGGTATGGACCTAATCTACCTACGTTATAGAGGTATGGACCTAATCTACCTACGTTATAGAGGTATGGACCTCATCTACCTGCGTTATAGAGGTATGTACCTCTACCTATGTTATAGAGGTATGGACCTCATCTACCTACGTTATAGAGGTATGTACCTCTACCTACGTTATAGAGGTATGGACCTCATCTACCTACGTTATAGAGGTATGGACCTCATCTACCTACGTTATAGAGGTATGGACCTCATCTACCTACGTTCTATAGGTATGGACCTCATCTACCTACTTTATAGAGGTATGTACCTCTACCTATGTTAAAGAGGTATGGACCTCATCTACCTACGTTATATAGGTATGGACCTCATCTACCTACGTTATAGAGGTATGTACCTCTACCTACGTTATAGAGGTATGGACCTCATCTACCTACGTTATAGAGGTATGGACCTCATCTACCTACGTTATAGAGGTATGGACCTCATCTACCTACGTTATAGAGGTATGGACCTCATCTACCTACGTTCTATAGGTATGGACCTCATCTACCTACTTTATAGAGGTATGTACCTCTACCTATGTTAAAGAGGTATGGACCTCATCTACCTACGTTATATAGGTATGGACCTCATCTACCTACGTTATAGAGGTATGTACCTCTACCTACGTTATAGAGGTATGGACCTCATCTACCTGCGTTATAGAGGTATGTACCTCATCTACCTACGTTATAGAGGTATGTACCTCTACCTACGTTATAGAGGTATGGACCTCATCTACCTACGTTATAGAGGTATGGACCTCATCTACCTACGTTATAGAGGTATGGACCTCATCTACCTACGTTATAGAGGTATGGACCTCATCTACCTACGTTATAGAGGTATGGACCTCATCTACCTACGTTATAGAGGTATGGACCTCGTCTACCTACGTTATAGAGGTATGTACCTCTACCTACGTTATAGAGGTATGGACCTCATCTACCTACGTTATAGAGGTATGGACCTCATCTACCTACGTTATAGAGGTATGGACCTCATCTACCTACGTTATAGAGGTATGGACCTCATCTACCTACGTTCTATAGGTATGGACCTCATCTACCTACTTTATAGAGGTATGTACCTCTACCTATGTTAAAGAGGTATGGACCTCATCTACCTACGTTATATAGGTATGGACCTCATCTACCTACGTTATAGAGGTATGTACCTCTACCTACGTTATAGAGGTATGGACCTCATCTACCTGCGTTATAGAGGTATGTACCTCATCTACCTACGTTATAGAGGTATGTACCTCTACCTACGTTATAGAGGTATGGACCTCATCTACCTACGTTATAGAGGTATGGACCTCATCTACCTACGTTATAGAGGTATGGACCTCATCTACCTACGTTATAGAGGTATGGACCTCATCTACCTACGTTATAGAGGTATGGACCTCATCTACCTACGTTATAGAGGTATGGACCTCGTCTACCTACGTTATAGAGGTATGGACCTCGTCTACCTACGTTATAGAGGTATGGACCTCATCTACCTACGTTATAGAGGTATGGACCTCATCTACCTACGTTATAGAGGTATGGACCTCATCTACCTACTTTATAGAGGTATGCACGTCAGCTTTGACATCGGTTTTGCACATCGCCGTTAAACTAGACATCGGGCCGATACCGATATTGTCATTTTAGCTGATATCGTCCGATTCCGATATGTTCACCGATATATCGTGCATCCCTAGTTGGCGGGTTATGAGTAGAGGAGGCAATTTAACTTGGGAGTAAAGACAATACCCTACTCAGGGGTGTGGTCACTTTAAGCCACACCTCACAGTGTTGATCTATAGGTTGTGGCTCCAGTAGATACCTTCTCAAGGCCATAGAAGCTGTGAAACATACGACAGGAGACCACTAAGGTATAATAAGAACGGTGAGACAGGTAGCCTACACACACTGGCCAAGATGTTCAGCTGGCAGACAGACAGGCTGGCAGGCAGACAGGCTGGCAGACAGACAGACAGACAGACAGCTGGCAGACAGACAGGCTGGCAGGCAGACAGCTGGCAGACAGACAGACAGCTGGCAGACAGACAGACAGACAGACAGACAGACAGCTGGCAGACAGACAGACAGCTGGCAGACAGACAGACAGCTGGCAGACAGACAGGCTGGCAGACAGACAGGCTGGCAGACAGACAGACAGCTGGCAGACAGGCAGACAGGCTGGCAGGCAGGCAGACAGACAGACAGACAGACAGACAACTGGAAGAAGTTTCTGATTGACAGAGGGAGGGGGCTTTGCATAGGTGCTTTTTTTTCTGCGTTTTTTTTTTTGTGGGATTGGGAAAAATGTGGGGGCATAAAATAACGTTATTAACCCGGTTCCCATGCTTTTAAAACAACGGTTCTGTTCCTGAACAGTATAGATCACTTTCGTTTTCGGTTCTGTTCCCTGAACCAGACCCAACCCCTGGTTATCAGGATCTTTGCTACTTTGTTACTACATTTTGTTACTACACAGATAGAACAATGAGCCAGATGTTTTACCAGTTGTATACATCTGAAACATTTCCACTCACCATTAAATATGTTGATGAAAGGAAGCCCAGTGGCCGGCAGTGGAAGACGATGGAATGAGATGAATTTGTATCACATTCTACACATTTTAAAATGGAGCAAAAAAACTCCGCTGAACAGATGCATGTAAAATCATTTAAGTCAATATTCAACAATGAGATGATGTCCCCCTCTAAAGCATGCCAGCCAGCTAGGGTAGCCTATCGCAGAATGCATCAATACCATCACGACCACTGATCATCCATGCTTACACGGCAATTGCTGCATTGAATGAAATACAGTTTCCATGTGTAATGTGCTCTATATATGTACTATATTTGTTACTTTATACACCTCTACTACTTTTTCTTGATTACAGAGCTGCATCATCAAGCGATACTGTGAGAAGAGGTTTGTGCCCAAGTATCTGGCCACCATAGGGATTGACTATGGGGTCACCAAGTAAGTTGTCCCCAATGATGACACAAGTTGTTAGCAGTAAGAGGCATATACTGAGTTTACAAAACATTATGAACACCTGCTCTGTCCATGACATAGACTGATTAGGTGAATCCAGGTGAAAGCTGTGATCCCTTATTGATGTCACCTGTTAAATCCACTTAGATTAAGGGGAGGAGACGGGTTAAAGAAGGATTTTTAAGCGTTGAGACAATTGAGACATGGATTGTGTCTGTGTGTCATTCAGAGGGTGAATGTGCAAGACAACAGATTTAAGTGCCTTTTAACGGGGTTTGGTAGTAGGTGCCAGGAACCGGTTTGTGTCAAGAACTGCAACGCTGCTGGGTTTCTTAATGTTTCTTAATGTTTTGTACACTCAAGTGTATTTCTATCATTTGTAGACCAGATGCGCAGCTCAGTTCCGTTACTGTCAGATCGTTTTAAGTGAAAGAGACCAATGGACTGTAGATCTGTGTGGATTGATCACACAGCATAGCAGTCATCTTTTTTTCCTCTAGGATCTCCATCTCCTTTGGTTACTGTTACTACCATGTACATTTACAGCTCTGCGTCGGTGATTTAGTGGTAAAAAAAAAAAAACAAGTGGCGCGGCGGTCTAAGGCACTGCATTGCATTTCTAGAGGCATCACTACAGACCCTGGTTCGTTCCCGGGCCGTGTCACAACCGGGCCGTGATCCGGAGTGTGATAGGGCGGCGCACAATTGGCCCAGCGTCGTCCCGGTTAGGGGAGGATTTGGCCGGTGGGGTAGGCGGCCGTCATTGTAAAATAAGAATTTGTTCTTAACTGACTTGCCTAGTTAAATTTAAAGGTTAAATTAAATTAAATAAATTCCTCCTGCATGCGTTTTGCAGCCTGCCTCAGCCTCACCACAGAGCACAACACCACTGTCTGTCTCAGTAGCCTCTGGAAAGTTAGGATGAGAACTGCTGACGTCCATTTAATGTAAGCTTTTTGCTTCATCTTTCTAGCCAAAGCCCTTTACCATTCACTACTGCAATAGAAGTCTCTGCCGGCAGCTAGCCACCTAACTGACTGACATATATATCTATCTACAAGTGACTATTTACCAGCTGTGCACTTATTCTCCAAGAGTCTGGTTTTCTTTGTTTGGGGGAATACCTGCAGACATGGCAGGAGTCGTGGACGATTAAACAAAACCAAAAAATCATATCTGTTTAAATCCACTGTCAGCAGCATCTTTAGTTCCCTACCGACTCTGAGCTGGAGTAGTCTGGCCATCGGCCTGTGACCTGACAGGACGTAGTTAGCCATTTGAGAGAGTGGTGAATGTGCTAATCTGAGGGGGGGGGGGCAATCAGGAGGAGGCAGGCGAACTTAACGAACAAGCAACTGTTTATGATTCCACTTGTTCGCAAAGAGGCAGGCGTGTTTAGAACTCAGAACAAGAATATAAACGTTCTGAGCTTTGATCAACACGAGGAATGCAATAATAATTGTGTAAATGATAATTAACGAAATCCCCTCTGCATGAAGTACCCCTGATGTGTGCATTTTACCAGTAAGCCTACTAGTACCCCTGATGTGTGCATTTTACCAGTAAGCCTACTAGTACCCCTTGTTGAGAACCACTGTTGTAGAGACTACTGAAGTCTGTGTGACTGATTGGGTGTTTTCTTTCTCTCCATCAGAGTCCAGGTGCGTGACAGAGAGATCAAAGTGAACATCTTTGACATGGCAGGACACCCCTTCTTCTATGAGGTCAGTGAGTACCTTACTGCTTTATTAATTTTCTATGAGGTCAGTGAGTACCTTACTGCCTTATTAATTTTCTATGAGGTCAGTGAGTACCTTACTGCCTTATGGATCTTCTATGAGGTCAGTGAGTACCTTAATGCCTTATTGATCTTCTGAGGTCAGTGAGTACCTTAATGCCTTATTGATCTTCTATGAGGTCAGTGAGTACCTTAATGCCTTATTGATCTTCTGAGGTCAGTGAGTACCTTAATGCCCTATTGATCTTCTATGAGGTCAGTGAGTACCTTAATGCCTTATTGATTTTCTGAGGTCAGTGAGTACCTTACTGCATTATTGATCTTCTGAGGTCAGTGAGTACCTTAATGCCTTATTGATCTTCTATGAGGTCAGTGAGTACCTTAATGCCTTATTGATCTTCTATGAGGTCAGTGAGTACCTTAATGCCTTATTGATTTTCTGAGGTCAGTGAGTACCTTACTGCATTATTGATCTTCTGAGGTCAGTGAGTACCTTAATGCCTTATTGATCTTCTATGAGGTCAGTGAGTACCTTAATGCCTTATTGATCTTCTGAGGTCAGTGAGTACCTTAATGCCTTATTGATCTTCTGAGGTCAGTGAGTACCTTAATGCCTTATTGATCTTCTGAGGTCAGTGAGTACCTTAATGCCTTATTGATCTTCTATGAGGTCAGTGAGTACCTTAATGCCTTATTGATTTTCTGAGGTCAGTGAGTACCTTAATGCCTTATTGATCTTCTGAGGTCAGTGAGTACCTTACTGCCTTATTAATTTTCTATGAGGTCAGTGAGTACCCTATTGATCTTCTATGAGGTCAGTGAGTACCTTAATGCCTTATTGATCTTCTGAGGTCAGTGAGCACCTTACCACCTTATGGGCTCCCGAGTAGCGCAGCGGTCTAAGGCACTGCATCTCGGCGTCACTATAGACCCTGGTTCGATTCCAGGCTGTATCACAACCGGCAGTGATTGGGAGTCCCATAGGGCGGCGCACAATTG
This sequence comes from Salmo trutta, assembly GCF_901001165.1. Taxonomy (NCBI): domain Eukaryota; kingdom Metazoa; phylum Chordata; class Actinopteri; order Salmoniformes; family Salmonidae; genus Salmo; species Salmo trutta. The sequence goes on along the minus strand of NC_042981.1, from coordinate 6,069,959 downwards.
TCCCAGCTTCATCCGGGTTAGAGTTTGCCCCGGGTAGGCCATCATTGTGAATAAGAATTTGTTCTTAACTGACTTGCCTAGTTAAATAAAAAATAAATTAGATTTATCTGACCTTTATTTTATCAGGTTAGATTACAAATCTATTTTTCAAGAGAGACTTGGCCAAAGTAGTGGCACATAAAGTTGAATTCAAAGACATATTTAAAACGTGAATCATGGTCCTGTTATCCTTCTAGCATACTGGAAAATACTTTTACACGTCTGACCAGAAAAACATCTACACTTTCATGTCCAGACACGCTGTCTGTGTGTTGACTGTGGATTTTCTGCTGTTTCTATACTGAATGGAAACATGAGATGCACTTCACTACTGCGTTTGACTCAATGATGATTTGTGTAACAACAGCACCTCTTACTGGTGTAATAATAAATTGCTTCACAGGAACAGCATGGGTGTATTCATTATGGAAACCGGTTATTGTTTAAGAACCAAACGGTAGCAAACAGAATGAAACGGGGAAGGATCCTACCTGCATCTGTCCAATAGAAAAGAGAGCGGCAGGTAGCCTAGTAAACGAAAGGTCACTGGTTCGAATCCCCAAGCCGACTAGAAGAAAAATCTGTCGACGTGCCCTTGAGCAAGGCACTAAACCCTAATTGTTGCTGTAAGTCGCTCTGGATAAGAGCATCTGTTAAATGACTAAAATGTAGATAATCCCGTTTGGAGAACCTCTGTCGGTTTCTGTTGCAAAATGTTTTGCCACAGACCTAACGTTTTGCAACTGATTCTGCGCTTAACCCTCATTACGCAGATTCTGCTGCAAAATGTTTAGTCTGTTGCAAAATGGGAAATAAATAAATATAGGTTGTTTATACTCCACTGGTTACCCTTTTAACAGGCAACAGGTCACACATGTTGTTATTCTCTCTCTCTCTATCTCTCTCTCTCTATCTCTCTCTCTCTATCTCTCTATCTCTCTCTCTCTCTGTCTCTCTGTCTCTCTCTATCTATCTCTCTGTCTCTCTGTCTCTCTATCTCTCTCTCTGTCTCTCTCTCTCTGTCTCTCTGTCTCTCTGTCTCTCTCTATCTCTCTCTCTTTCTCTCTCTGTCTCTCTGTCTCTCTATATCTCTCTGTCTCTCTCTATCTCTCTCTATCTCTGTCTCTCTCTATCTCTCTCTCTGTCTCTCTCTATCTCTCTGTCTCTCTGTCTCTTTTTCTCTGTCTCTCTCTGTCTGTCTCTCTCTGTCTCTCTCTCTCTGTGTCTCTCTGTCTCTCTCTGCCTCTGCCTCTTTCTCTCTCTGTCTCTCTCTGTCTCGATCTCTCTGTCTCTCTCTGTCTCTCTCTGTCTCTCTCTGTCTCTCTATCGCTCTGTCTCTCTATCTCGCTGTCTCTCTCTATCTCTGTCTCTCTCTCTATATATCTCTGTCTCTCTCTGTCTCTCTATCTCTCTATATCTCTGTCTCTGTCTCTCTATCTCTCTGTCTCTCTGTCTCTTTCTCTCTCTCTGCAGGTTCGTAATGAGTTCTATAAGGACAGCCAGGGGGTGGTGTTGGTGTATGATGTAGGTCTGAGGGAGAGTTTCGATGCGTTGGACAGCTGGCTGGGGGAGATGAAACAGGAGATGGGTTCCATGGTTAACATGGAGAGCATCGTCTTCGTTGTGTGTGCCAACAAGGTGTGTGTGTGTGTGTGTGTGTGTGTGTGTGTGTTTTCAAGTTTTAATGTCACATGCAGGAGTACAGTGAAATGCCTTTCTTGCAAACTCAAAACCCAACAATGCTAATCAATAATAAGGTTCATTGGACTTAATACCGTGTGTGTGTGTGCCCGCCAGGTGGATCTGACTAAGCGTCGTGTAGTAGACGAGGGAGTGGGCAGGCTATGGGCAGAGTCTAGAGGGTTCCACTACTTTGAGACATCAGCACAGAGCGGAGAGGGCATCAGTGAGATGTTCCAGGTATGTATACACACACAGCTGGTTACCTCATAGAGAGATGGATGGATAACGAATCACCGATACGCATCGATACGCATCATTCAAATGTTTAAGATACAAGTGCATCGGTCTGCGGACCCATAACCCATCTAAATGTAGCATGCATCGGTCAGCCCTCTCTCTGTCTTCCCTCTCTCTGTCTTCCCTCTCTCTGTCTTCCCTCGCTCTGTCAGCCCTCGCTCCGTCAGCCCTCTCTCCGTCAGCCCTCACTCCGTCAGCCCTCTCTCCGTCAGCCCTCACTCCGTCAGCCCTCTCTCCGTCATCCCTCTCTCCGTCAGCCCTCACTCCGTCAGCCCTCACTCCGTCAGCCCTCTCTCCGTCAGCCCTCTCTCCGTCAGCCCTCTCTCCGTCATCCCTCTCTCCGTCAGCCCTCTCTCCATCAGCCCTCTCTCCGTCAGCCCTCTCTCCGTCATCCCTCACTCCGTCAGCCCTCTCTCCATCAGCCCTCTCTCCATCAGCCCTCTCTCCGTCATCCCTCGCCCCATCAGGGTCTAACTGCATGTAACTGTGTTGACAGTCATTGATCTACAAGTCATTGTGAATACTGAACAACCCCAGGGAATATCAGTAGCCTAGTCAAACAGCACTGTGACCAGCTTTGTGCGCCAGGCAGCCTGTTCCTGATCTTGAACATCTGTGGCACCTTCAGCATTCAAATGCTAAAATGGCTTCATTAGTTGAGTGACAACCTATGTCATTTTCTAGGTTATTGTTATCTATGCGCTGTTGAAAATGTGTGTTTTTACCGGGAATACAAATTAGCTGCTGAATGGGGTTTACAATATATTTTATTTTGATCGTTCAGATTCACCATCAGCAATAGTTTTGGTAGTTCTGCTTTAAACAATCATACATGGTCATTTTTTAGATATACACCGTCAAGTTAATAATTTCATAACGAGGGACACCAATCACTTTTTGCGAGGCGCACTGCATGTCAAACCATTCGATTTTGAAATCCAACGTTGTGCTATATATTGATTGGCTATGTCAGTGCTATATATTGATTGGCTATGTCAGTGCTATATATTGATTGGCTATGTCAGTGCTATATATTGATTGGCTATGTCAGTGCTATATATTGATTGGCTATGTCAGTGCTATATATTGATTGGCTATGTCAGTGCTATATATTGATTGGCTATGTCAGTGCTATATATTGATTGGCTATGTCATAGCTAATTTGTAAACGCTAAATATCGATACATTATTAGCTCAAACACTTCATCTGCAAAAATTATAAGTGAATTAGTGGGTGATTTCAGAACCAAAGTGAGGGGGCAAAAAACAGGCTACATTGCCTCCTAATCTGATAGTGGTAGAGGGGTGGTAGATGTCTAGTCTCCTTTATGGCTCTAATCTGATAGTGGTAGTGGGGTGGTAGATGTCTAGTCTCCATTATGGCTCTAATCTGATAGTGGTAGATGTCTAGTCTCCTTTATCTCTCTAATCTGATAGTGGTAGATGTCTAGTCTCCTTTATGGCTCTAATCTGATAGTGGTAGTGGGGTGGTAGATGTCTAGTCTCCTTTATGGCTCTAATCTGACAGTGGTAGAGGGGTGGTAGATGTCTAGTCTTCTTTATGGCTCTAATCTGATAGTGGTAGATGTCTAGTCTCCTTTATCTCTCTAATCTGATAGTGGTAGATGTATAGTCTCCTTTATGACTCTAATCTGATAGTGGTAGTGGGGTGGTAGATGTCTAATCTCTTTTATGTCTCTAATCTGATAGTGGTGGATGTCTAGTCTCCTTTATGTCTCTAATCTGATAGTGGTAGATGTCTAGTCTCCTTTATGGCTCTAATCTGATAGTGGTAGTGGGGTGGTAGATGTCTCCTTTATGTCTCTAATCTGATAGTGGTAGATGTCTAGTCTCCTTTATGTCTCTAATCTGATAGTGGTAGATGTCTAGTCTCCTTTATGTCTCTAATCTGATAGTGGTAGATGTATAGTCTCCTTTATGTCTCTAATCTGATATTGTTAGTGGGGTGGTAGATGTCTCCTTTATGGCTCTAATCTGATAGTGGTAGTGGGGTGGTAGATGTCTCCTTTATGGCTCTAATCTGATAGTGGTAGTGGGGTGGTAGATGTCTCCTTTATGTCTCTAATCTGATAGTGGTAGATGTCTAGTCTCCTTTATGTCTCTAATCTGATAGTGGTAGATGTCTAGTCTCCTTTATGTCTCTAATCTGATAGTGGTAGTGGGGTGGTAGATGTCTCCTTTATGGCTCTAATCTGATAGTGGTAGATGTCTAGTCTCCTTTATGGCTCTAATCTGATAGTGGTAGTGGGGTGGTAGATGTCCAGTCTGCTTTATGGCTCTAATCTGATAGTGGTAGTGGGGTGGTAGATGTCTAGTCTCCTTTATGGCTCTAATCTGATAGTGGTAGATGTCTCCTTTATGGCTCTAATCTGATAGTGGTAGTGGGGTGGTAGATGTCTAGTCTCCTTTATGTCTCTAATCTGATAGTGGTAGATGTCTAGTCTCCTTTATGGCTCTAATCTGATTGGTGGTAGACGCCTAGTCTCCTTTATGGCTCTAATCTGATAGTGGTAGATGTCTAGTCTCCGTTATGACTCTAATCTGATAGTGTTAGTGGGGTGGTAGATGTCTAGTCTCCTTTATAGATAGATACTGTAGGTAGATGATAGATGCAGTTCAAGTCAGATGTTTACATACACCTTAGCCAAATACATTTAAACTCAGTTTTTCACAATTCCTGACATTTAATCCTCGTAAAAATTCCCTGTCTTCGGTCAGTTAGGATCAGCACTTTATTTTAAGAATGCGAAATGTCAGAATAATAGTAGAGAGATTTATTTCAGCTTTTATTTCTTTCATCACATTCCCAGTGGGTCAGAAGTTTACATACACTCAAATAGTATTTGGTAGCATTGCCTTTAAATTGTTTAACTTGGGTCAAACGTTTTGGGAAGCCTTCCACAAGCTTCCCACAATAAATTGGGTGAATTTTGGCCCATTCCTCCTGACAGAGCTGGTGTAACTGAGTCAGGTTTGTAGGCCTCCTTGCTCGCACATGCTTTTTCAGTTCTGCCCACAAATTTTCTATGGGATTGAGGTCAGGGCTTTGTGATGGCCACTCTAATACCTTGACTTTGTTGTCCTTAAGCCATTTTGCCACAACTTTGGAAGTATGTTTGGGGTCATTGTCCATTTGGAAGACCCATTTGCCACCAAGCTTTAACTTACTGACTGATGTCTTGAGATGTTGCTTCAATATATCTACATAATTTTTCTGCCTCATGATGCCATGAATTTTGTGAAGTGCACCAGTCCCTCTTGCAGCAAAGTACCCCCACAACATGATGCTGCCACCGCCATGCTTCACGGTTGGGATGGTGTTCTTCAACTTGCAAGACTCCCCCTTTTTCCTCCAAATATAACGATGGTCATTATGGCCAAACAGTTCTATTTTTGTTTCAGTAGACAAGAGGACATTTGTCCAAAAAGTACGATCTTTGTCCCCATGTGCAGTTGCAAACCGTAGTCTGTCTTTTTTATGGCGGTTTTGGAGCAGTGGCTTCTTCCTTGCTGAGCAGCCTTTCAGGTTATGTCGGTATAGGACTCATTTTACTGTGGATATCGATACTTTTGTACCTGTTTCCTATAGCATCTTCACAAGGTCCTTTGCTGTTGTTCTGGGATTGTTTTGCATTTTTCGTACCAAAGTATGTTCGTCTCTAGGAGACAGAATGCGTCTCCTTCTTGAGCGGTATGACGACTGCGTGGTCCCATGGTGTTTATACTTGCGTACTATTGTTTGTACAGATGAACGTGGTACCTTCAGGCGTTTGGAAATTGTTCCTAAGGATGAACCAAACTTGTGGAGGTCTACAATTTTTTTGTCAAGCAAAGAGGCACTGATTCTGAAGGTAGGCCTTGAAATACATCCACAGGTACACCTCAAATTGACTCAAATGATGTCAATTAGCCTATCAGAAGCTTCTAAAGCCATGACATCATTTTCTGGAATTTTCCAAGCTGTTTAAAGGCACAGTCAACTTAGTGTATGTAAACTTCTGACCCACTGGAATTGTGATACAGTGAATTATAAGTGAAACAATCTGTCTGTAAACAATTGTTGGTAAATTACTTGTCATGCACAAAGTAGATGTCCTAACTGACTTGCCAAAACTATAGTTTGTTAACAAGACGTTTGTGGAGTGGTTGAAAAACGAGTTTTAATGACTCCAACCTAAGTGTATGTAAACTTCCTACTTCACCTGTAGCTAGATGATAGATTGTAGTGATCTTTGTGTGTGTGTGTTCTCCAGGCGTTTTTCTCCTCCATAACGGACATGTGTGAGAACGGCGGGAAGCGTCCGGTGGCGGAGGTCACTGTCGGCTTCACCAAGGAGCAGGCCGACACCATCCGACGCATACGCAACAGCAAGGACTCCTGGGATATGCTGGGGGTAAAACCTGGAGCCACACGGTAAGAGCAGGGGTCAGGAGTCCAACATGGAGCCTCAGGCCCAGTCCAGAAACCCCTGACCCCCTTACCAGGGGTGTCTTAAGTCATTCCATGGAGGGCCGAGTCTCTGCTGGTTTTGGTTATTTCCTTTAAATTTGTGGCCAATTAAGACCTAGACAAGCAGATGAGGGGAGTTCCTAACTGACCAATTGAGACCTAGACAACCAGGTGAGGGGAGTTCCTAACTAACCAATTGAGACCTAGACAACCAGATGAGGAGAATTCCTAACTAACCCATTGAGACCTAGACAACCAGATGAGGGGAGTTCCTAACTAACCAATTGAGACCTAGACAACCAGGTGAGGGGAGTTCCTAACTAACCAATTGAGACCTAGACAACCAGGTGAGGAGAATTCCTAACTAACCCATTGAGACCTAGACAACCAGGTGAGGGGAGTTCCTAACTAACCAATTGAGACCTAGACAACCAGGTGAGGGGAGTTCCTAACTAACCAATTGAGACCTAGACAACCAGGTGAGGGGAGTTCCTAACTAACCAATTGAGACCTAGACAACCAGGTGAGGAGAGTTCCTAACTAACCAATTGAGACCTAGACAACCAGGTGAGGGGAGTTCCTAACTAACCAATTGAGACCTAGACAACCAGGTGAGGAGAATTCCTAACTAACCCATTGAGACCTAGACAACCAGGTGAGGGGAGTTCCTAACTAACCAATTGAGACCTAGACAACCAGGTGAGGAGAGTTCCTAACTAACCAATTGAGACCTAGACAACCAGGTGAGGGGAGTTCCTAACTAACCAATTGAGACCTAGACAACCAGGTGAGGGGAGTTCCTAACTAACCAATTGAGACCTAGACAACCAGGTGAGGGGAGTTCCTAACTAACCAATTGAGACCTAGACAACCAGGTGAGGAGAGTTCCTAACTAACCAATTGAGACCTAGACAACCAGGTGAGGAGAGTTCCTAACTAACCAATTGAGACCTAGACAACCAGGTGAGGAGAGTTCCTAACTAACCAATCACCTTAATTGATCAGTGATCGGGAGGACTGATGCAGACACTCAGCCCTCCATGGAATGAGTTTGACCCCTGTTCCCTGGACACTTGGAATGAATTTGACCCCTTTGCCCAAGACACTTGCACTGAGGTTGACCCCTGTGCCCTAGACACTTGGAATAGCTCCAATGACACAATGACCTGTCCAATCGCTCAGATTGACACCACAACCTGTCCAATCGCTCAGAATGACACAATGACCTGTCCAATCGCTCAGAATGACAAAATGACCTGTCCAATCGCTCAGAATGACACAATGACCTGTCCAATCGCTCAGAATGACACAATGACCTGTCCAATCGCTCAGAATGACACAATGACCTGTCCAATCGCTCAGAATGACACAATGACCTGTCCAATCGCTCTTAGATAAGTGTCTAGGGGCTAGAGGTTGTTATGACAACAGGGGCTTAAGAAGATCAGGAGGAGGAAAGATCATCTCTTCTTAACCCCTTCCTGTCTATTACTGCAATTAGACCCTGTTGCCACGTTACCATGCAGTCCCACTCCGACAGCCCACTCAGTCACGCTATCCTATCCTCTACTCTGTCAATTCATCCTCCACAATCTGATCTGCACTCAATTAAATGAAATGTGTTTATTGACATGACAGGTTCATGTTGGCAAAAGGAGAGAGAGAACACTTTATTTGGATAGTCTGTAGAACATCTACAGATGGACTGACTATCAGCAATATTTAACCTATCTACTAACCCTAGTTCTAACCTTAACCCTAAACTTAACCCTTACCCTAACCCTAACCCTATCCCTAGCCCTTATTTTAACCCTTATTCTAGCCCTAACCCTTACCCTAACCCTTATTCTAACCCTTATTCTATCCCTAACCCTTATTCTAACCCTTATTATAACCCTAACCCTTATTCTAACCCTTATTCTAACCCTTATTCTATCCCTAGCCCTTATTTTAACCCTTATTCTAGCCCTAACCCTTATTCTAACCCTTATTCTAACCCTTATTCTAACCCTTATTCTATCCCTAGCCCTTATTTTAACCCTTATTCTAACCCTAACCCTTATTCTAACCCTTATTCTAACCCTAACCCTTATTCTACCCTTATTCTAACCCTTATTCTAATCCTTATTCTAACCCTTATTCTAACCCTTATTCTATCCCTAGCCCTTATTTTAACCCTTATTCTAACCCTTATTCTAACCCTAACCCTTATTCTACCCTTATTCTAACCCTAACCCTTATTCTAACCCTTATTCTATCCCTAACCCTTATTCTAACCCTTATTCTAACCCTTATTCTAGCCCTTATCTTAACCCTAGCCCTTATTTTAACCCTAGCCCTAACCCTTATTCTAACCCTTATTCTAACCCTTATCTTAACCCTAGCCCTTATCTTAACCCTAGCCCTTATTTTAAAACCTAGCCCTAACCCTTATTCTAACCCTTATTCTAGCCCTTATCTTAACCCTAGCCCTTATTTTAACCCTAGCCCTAACCCTTATTCTAACCCTTATTCTAGCCCTTATCTTAACCCTAGCCCTTATTTTAACCCTAGCCCTTATTTTAACCCTAGCCCTAACCCTTATTCTAACCCTTATTCTAACCCTTATCTTAACCCTAGCCCTTATTTTAAAACCTAGCCCTAACCCTTATTCTAACCCTTATTCTAACCCTAACCCTTATCTTAACCCTAGCCCTTATTTTAACCCTAGCCCTTATTTTAACCCTAGCCCTAACCCTTATTCTAACCCTTATTCTAACCCTTATCTTAACCCTAGCCCTTATTTTAAAACCTAGCCCTAACCCTTATTCTAACCCTTATTCTAACCCTAACCCTTGTTCTAACCCTTATTCTAACCCTTATTTTAACCCTAGCCCTTATTTTAACCCTAGCCCTAACCCTTATTCTAACCCTTATTCTAACCCTTATCTTAACCCTAGCCCTTATTTTAAAACCTAGCCCTAACCCTTATTCTAACCCTTATTTTAACCCTAGCCCTTATCTTAACCCTAGCCCTTATTTTAACCCTATATGGGACGAACTCTCTCTTTACCTCTTTACCCCTCTCTCTTTCTCTTTCTCTCTCTGCCTCTCTCTCCCTCTCGCTCGTTCTCTCTCTTTCTCTCTGTCTCTCGCACTCTATCTCTCTCTCTTTCTCTCCCTACTCTCTCTCTCGCTCTCTCAAAAAACAGACTTCTCTCAGTAATTTCTATCTTCCCTGATATGAGGCAGCTTGGTGTGTGTGTGTGTGGAGGGGATTGGGGGCTTGGATTTAGCGAGGGGATTAGAAGACAGTGGAGAATCTCATTACTCCATCCACCTGACAATCAACTTCTTCCACACACACACACGGCGGCTTCAACAGCGCCTTCCTCCTGGTCTAACCTTGGTTCCTGTTTGTGTTTCCAGGGAGGAGGTTAACAAGGCATACAGGAAGCTGGCTGTGCTGCTCCATCCGGATAAGTGCGTTGCCCCGGGCAGCGAGGATGCTTTCAAGGCCGTGGTGAACGCTCGCACCTCCTTGCTCAAGAACATCAAGTAGACACTCCACCAACCAACGCCAGCTAGGGACTCCGGTCAATGATCTACACCACATGGGCACCCTGTCCCCTCGCCCCAGACCGTCATTAGCCTTTTCTACCCTCTCCCAACCCCCTCTCCCCCCTCCCTGCTCTCCACCCCTCCCACCAGGTGCCATTACATTTGCTACAACAGTGTTTTATAAAGTCACTACTGATGATGTGCCACAGCAACTCTGTCTCTCTGTAAGGAAGACTATCAATGCTTTAAACTGTCATCTTTCAAACACTGCAGAGAGAAGTCAATGGAAGACCTGGTAAGTCATTAACTTGGTCCTAACCAGTAGGGCGGGGAATTGCCAGGGACCTCACGATACGATATTGGTCACAATACTTAGGTGCCGATACGATATGAAAACAAGTTTTGATCAGTCATGGGGAGGAAAAAAAGTGCTGAAAATGAATTTGTTCCCTATTTAAAAAAGGAGATGGAGAACAAACTATGAAGGATAAATGTTGGTGCAGCCAACAAAAATTATATTGCAATATTGTCAAAAAATTATATCCCGATATGTGACAGTATCAATTTCTACTAACCAGATGTTGTTAGCTCTGGTCCAGAGCTAAGGAAGGCTCAACATCAGCAAGCTGCACGCACGTAACACCCTAGATAAGAGCTATAGGTGCTGTAAACATGAATGGTTGTAATAAGGTGGGTAATGCAACAAAAAAATTCGGCACGTTTTTTTGCTGTCCCAGACAAATTTTCCTGAAATCCTATGAACGTGGACTAGGATCAGTACGTCGGGACTCGTAGTTTGAGCGGGTCGAGGACACACCGATGAAGGCTGTTCCATTTTCCAGACCCTCGTCGGATGACCCGATTTATAATTTTCTGACGGCAGAAATGTTGGTCTTTCATCTTGCATGGATGTGACTAATGGACCATTTTTCTTAATGTTTAAACGGGTTTGAGAAGCACTGGTCTATACTAGACTACAGTCCCTACTCTGCCCTCTGGACAAGTTTGGCCTCATCCTTATAAATACTTACCCCAGCCAACCCCATACAGTATAACTCAGTGTTCACAGCGTATGCTGTGTTCTCTTCCTCAAGACATTTTGTGTCTCCACAGCCACAGATTCACCGAGGGGTGTAGTAACTAACTGAGAGATGGGGAAACTGAAGCAAACAAACCTCTTAAGGAAGTGGCAACCTTGGCTCTAGATAATCACATGTAGAACCACCATCCCCCACTACAGAGCCCCAGCTCTCAGTACACCAAACCATAACCCTGTTTGGCTATAATACTCTGGATCATCAGTCACATCCTGTTACTCATCCAAAATGTGTTAGATACCCCCCCCCTCCCGTATATCTTTTCTATTCCTATATTGTTGTAGTTGATAATGACGACATATTGTTCCAATCAATGTCATCATTCCACCTTCAAAAAAACGTTCAAAAAACGTTTACTGAAATGTCTGCTGATGACTTCCTAGCTGACAGAGCAGCTGATTGGTGGGTAGAGCTATGACATCAGCAGTGCCAAACCCTAACAGTGGTGTTTACATGATGATGATGATAGAGATTGTAATCATAGAATACAATCTATAGAAAGGGTTTTGGAGCCTCTGATCCTATTGACTTGAATGGGGAGGCCCGTTCTATAGGTTGTATGTCTGTGAGGACCTGGAATAGGAAATGATGTTACCAAGCACGATCAATTAGTTAAACCTGCTCACCTGAACTACATTTTCTTCAATAACTTCATATGTTTAAGAAGATAGATTTTGAAAATGGCATCTTATAATTAACACAACATCCCATAATCCAAGTTTTTTAAATAAAATGTAAGAATAATAAGATAATTGAGCAGCTTGTAAAAGGGATTAGCTTGTAAAAGGGAGCAGCTTGTAAAAGGGAGCAGCTTGTAAAAGGGAGCAGGTTGTAAAAGGGAGCAGTTTGTAAAAGGGAGCAGCTTGTAAAAGGGAGCAGCTTGTAAAAGGGAGCAGCTTGTAAAAAGGGAGCAGCTTGTAAAAGGGAGCAGTTTGTAAAAAGGGAGAAGCTTGTAAAAGGGAGCAGCTTGTAAAAGGGAGCAGCTTGTAAAAGGGAGCAGCTTGTAAAAAGGGAGAAGCTTGTAAAAGGGAGCAGCTTGTAAAAGGGAGCAGCTTGTAAAAAGGGAGCAGCTTGTAAAAGGGAGCAGTTTGTAAAAAGGGAGAAGCTTGTAAAAGGGAGCAGCTTGTAAAAGGGAGCAGCTTGTAAAAGGGAGCAGCTTGTAAAAAGGGAGAAGCTTGTAAAAGGGAGCAGCTTGTAAAAGGGAGCAGTTTGTAAAAAGGGAGAAGCTTGTAAAAGGGAGCAGCTTGTAAAAGGGAGAAGCTTGTAAAAAGGGAGCAGCTTGTAAAAAGGGAGCAGCTTGTAAAAGGGAGCAGCTTGTAAAAGGGAGAAGCTTGTAAAAAGGGAGCAGGTTGTAAAAGGGAGCAGCTTGTAAAAAGGGAGCAGTTTGTAAAAGGGAGCAGGTTGTAAAAGGGAGCAGGTTGTAAAAGGGAGCAGGTTGTAAAAGGGAGCAGCTTGTAAAAGGGAGCAGGTTGTAAAAGGGAGCAGCTTGTAAAAGGGAGCAGGTTGTAAAAGGGAGCAGGTTGTAAAAGGGAGCAGCTTGTAAAAAGGGAGCAGCTTGTAAAAAGGGAGCAGCTTGTAAAGGGGAGCAGGTTGTAAAAGGGAGCAGCTTGTAAAAGGGAGCAGTTTGTAAAAGGGAGCAGGTTGTAAAAGGGAGCAGGTTGTAAAAGGGAGCAGCTTGTAAAAGGGAGCAGGTTGTAAAAGGGAGCAGCTTGTAAAAGGGAGCAGGTTGTAAAAGGGAGCAGGTTGTAAAAGGGAGCAGCTTGTAAAAAGGGAGCAGCTTGTAAAAAGGGAGCAGCTTGTAAAGGGGAGCAGGTTGTAAAAGGGAGCAGCTTGTAAAAGGGAGCAGTTTGTAAAAGGGAGCAGGTTGTAAAAGGGAGCAGGTTAACTTAGTGAATGTGTTTTCTGATACGGCCCACTGGGTATTTTAGACAAACTAGACTGGGGTGTTTGTTTACGGCTCCTATTGGTCCAAGTGACTGACATGTTAAAGGTCCAATGCAGACATGTTTATCTCCATATCAAATCATTTCTGGGTAACAATTAAGTACCTTAATGTGATTTGTTTTGAATTCAAATGGTCAAAAAGAAACAAAAATAGCTTATTAACAAAGAGCAATTTCTTAATTTCACTGTGGGAGTAGTCTGAGTGGGGAAGGGAAAATGGAAACCTATCTGTTATTGGCAGAGAGCGTTTGGAACTCTCTTATTGGTCTATTACCTAATTCACCGCCCGGTGATGTCACCAGGCAGGCCAAAACTCCATCCCACCAAAACAGGCTGAAATTTCAGGTGTTCTTTTCAAACAGCTTTTACACTAAAAGGGCAGTATCATCATTTTCACAATTTCACAGTATTATTCCAACCTCCATAGTGTGGAAATATATATATAAAACACAGAAAAATCACGTTTTTGACTGCACTGGGCCTTTTAAGGTACAACTAAGACATGAGAAGATGGATGATTTAGCCTGAGTAGTGAGCATGGTATTTAAACACGCAGACAGATGTGTATATGAAATCCATACTATTTATATTTTTATATCACCACCAGAAGAGGGAACATATACTGTATGACTATAAAGATATGTAGTGGTACTTCCAGACCTGTGTAATATGTATTGAACTATGATTTGTTTCTTTCATCATGTATAGTATGTTTATATATGTGAATATTTATGGTGATGATTTATCTATTTGATAAGAGGATATTTATTGAACTGAATTGTTACTGTGAAGCATGTTTTGAACCAGGCAGAGCAGAGCACAGTGAGTGAACAATGACAACAGAGTGAGTGATCACTAGCTTCGATACCGTGTGGTAGATACGGTGTGTTTACCTTGATTAGCTCTGTGAGAGACTGTGTGAATGAATAACAGGGAGTTATGATGTGTTAGCGTTGACGTATTAGTAAGTGTGAAGACGTGACTGGGGGGGGGGGGTGATACCTTGTCTCCAGCTGTGTGACTGGCTGGGTTGGGGAAGGTACCTTGTCTCCAGCTGTGTGACTGGCTGGGTTGGGGAAGGTACCTTGTCTCCATCTGTGTGACTGGCTGGGTTGGGGGTGATACCTTGTCTCCAGCTATGTGACTGGCTGGGTTGGGGGTGATACCTTGTCTCCAGCTGTGTGACTAGCTGGGTTTGGGGTGATACCTTGTCTCCAGCTGTGTGACTGGCTGGGTTGGGGGTGATACCTTGTCTCCAGCTGTGTGACTGGCTGGGTTGGGGGTGATACCTTGTCTCCAGCTGTGTGACTGGCTGGGTTGGGGGGGTGATACCTTGTCTCCAGCTGTGTGACTGGCTGGGTTGGGGGAGGTACCTTGTCTCCAGCTGTGTGACTGGCTGGGTTGGGGGAGGTACCTTGTCTCCAGCTGTGTGACTGGCTGGGTTGGGGGGGGTGCCTTGTCTCCAGCTGTGTGACTGGCTGGGTTGAGGGAGGTACCTTGTCTCCAGCTGTGTGACTGGCTGGGTTGGGGGAGGTACCTTGTCTCCAGCTGTGTGACTGGCCGGGTTGGGGGGGGGGTACCTTGTCTCCAGCTGTGTGACTGGCTGGGTTGGGGGGTTACCTTGTCTCCAGCTGTGTGACTGGCTGGGTTGGGGGGGGGGGGTACCTTGTCTCCAGCTGTGTGACTGGCTGGGTTGGGGGGGTGATACCTTGTCTCCAGCTGTGTGACTGGCTGGGTTGGGGGAGGTACCTTGTCTCCAGCTGTGTGACTGGCTGGGTTGGGGGAGGTACCTTGTCTCCAGCTGTGTGACTGGCTGGGTTGGGGGAGGTGCCTTGTCTCCAGCTGTGTGACTGGCTGGGTTGGGGGGGGGTACCTTGTCTCCAGCTGTGTGACTGGCTGGGTTGGGGGAGGTACCTTGTCTCCAGCTGTGTGACTGGCCGGGTTGGGGGGGGGGGTACCTTGTCTCCAGCTGTGTGACTGGCCGGGTTGGGGGGGGGGTACCTTGTCTCCAGCTGTGTGACTGGCTGGGTTGGGGGGGGGTACCTTGTCTCCAGCTGTGTGACTGGCTGGGTTGGGGGTGATACCTTGTCTCCAGCTGTGTGACTGGCTGGGTTGGGGGGGGTACCTTGTCTCCAGCTGTGTGACTGGCTGGGTTGGGGGTGATACCTTGTCTCCAGCTGTGTGACTGGCTGGGTTGGGGGTGATACCTTGTCTCCAGCTGTGTGACTGGCTGGGTTGGGGGGGTACCTTGTCTCCAGCTGTGTGACTGGCTGGGTTGACTGTCAGTTACTGGCGTCAATTAATATTTTGTCTATTAATGTTCTGTATTATTTCATGTTTTGTGTGGACCCCGGGAAGTGTAGTTGCTGCTTTTGTAACGGCTAACGTGGATCCTATTACTGTAAAGAAATAGTATGTTAGAGTAATTTTTACAGGAGGCTTCCGTATTACAGTTAATAACAGTATTTTTCAACATTTTGCCCATAATGCAGTGCAGTATGTAAACATTATTAAAGTGACCACTTACTAAAGTGACTAGTGATTCCATGACTGTTTTTTATTTAAAAAAATATATTTAACTGTTATTTAACTAGGCAAGTCAGTTAAGAACAAATTCTTATTTACAATGACGGCCTACACCGGCCAAACCCGGACGACACTGGGCCAATTGTGCGCCGCCCTATGGGACTCAATCACGGCCGGATGTGATTCAGGCTGGATTCGAACCAGGGACTGTAGTGTCACCTCTTGCACTGAGATGCAGTCTCTTAGACCGCTGCACCACTCGGGAGCCCCAGCCTTGAGTCGTCTTGGGTATGACACTAAGCTTTTCACACCTGTATTTGGTGAGTTTCTCCCATTCTTCTCTGCAGATCCTCTCAAGCTCTGTCAGGTTGGATGGGGAGCGTTGCTGCAAAGCTATTTTCAGGTGTCTCCAGAGATGTTTGATCGGGTTCAAGTCCGGACTCTGGCTGGACCACTCAAGGACATTCAGAGACTTGTCCCGAAACCACTCCTGCGATGTCTTGGCTGTGTTCTTGGGGTCATTGTTCTGTTGCAGTATCTAAGGTGCAGGATAGGGTAACCAGGTGGTAGCCTGGCTAGTGACCGTGACTAAAGTTCAGGGCAGAATTCTGGGTGGAGGCTATTTAACAGTCTGATGGCCTTGAGATAAAAGCTGTTTTTCAGTCTCTCGGTTCCAGCTTTGATGCACCTGTACTGACCTCGCCTTCTGGATTATAGTGGGGTGAACAGGCCATGGCTCAGGTGGCTGAGGTCCTTGAGGATCTTTCTGGCATTCCTAGGCTGGCCTCTTGGTGGCAGGATGTGATTGGATGGTCCCTGACCTCAAGGCATGCTGAGTATAATCTGGATAAAAGGCTGACCAGGCTGATTAAAGCACGTCAGGCACACTGCCATATGATTATATGCACACACACACACACACACACACACACACACACACACACACACACACACACACACACACACACACACACACACACACACAGGTGACTTCACTTGGACTCAGTCTAGCCATGACTGGACAACTGAGATGACTCTCCTTTCTCTTTGTTCCTATGTCCTATATTGGCTCTCTGTGGATTAGTGGAGCCAAAGTGGTGGTGCAGTACACGCCCAGCCAGGCCCAAAAGCAGAGCAGGTCAGGAAAGGCCAGGGAGCTTTGGGCCCATCTGTTTAGCTCATTACCTTGGCTCAGGGCTAAGAGCAGCACCACTAAACCCTTTCCACTCTGTGACGGGATGCCAGTGACAGCCTGTCCTTTACCTCACCTTACTTTAATACATTACACTTATCTATCCACTGGACTGGACTGGACTGGCTCTGTTTGGCTTTTTGCCCCATGCTGAATCTTTTAAGGAGGTTATTATGCTCTGGATGTAAAATATATCTGACAGGATAGAAGATTGTGAGAAGGAGAGGGTTAACTGATCGCTAAGTGGGTTAGCAGAGAAACAGGAAGAGAAGAGGAGAGAGAGGACTGCAGAAGAAGAAGACTTCTGAAGTGGTGTATTTAACAATAACATGAGAGGCAAAGAGGATGTTGTTCTGAGCAGGAGCAGGTTAACTGGTGTCTGATGGGAGAGTCATGTCGTTCCATAGAACTACCACGCTGAATTCTAGATCTCATGAGGAGACAACACGCTCAGTGGCTGGGTGTACACGCCTCATCACCACCCCAAATCATCCACAATGGTAAGTTACACCCGCTTTTCCACATGACACATACATAACATTTAACCTCACAGATTTCTACTTTTAAGTATGATCGGTAGAGAAGAGGTTGTAATTCCACACGCTAACTGTCTGTGGTGCTGTATCTGTGTATCGGTAGTCTGTAGGAGAGTAGCCACACACTCTCCACCATGTTAAACACATCAAGGCATGTCCCTTCATCATCATCTTCACTATCATCTGTGGAGTAAAGTGTCGACTTAGTTTTCCCTGCACTAAAAGCCAGTAAATTGTGTCATTGATCAGTGTGTCGGCTGCTGGGGGGGGGGGGGGGGGATCTACATTCTGAAG
The DNA here is from genome assembly GCF_901001165.1 of Salmo trutta. Classification (NCBI taxonomy): domain Eukaryota; kingdom Metazoa; phylum Chordata; class Actinopteri; order Salmoniformes; family Salmonidae; genus Salmo; species Salmo trutta. The sequence continues at coordinate 6,052,340 of NC_042981.1, read as the reverse complement.
AGGCTATGGGCCTGAATGGGAGGGTCAGGGTTAATATGGGCCTGAATGGGAGGGTCAGGGTTAATATGGGCCTGAATGGGAGGGTCAGGGTTAATATGGGCCTGAATGGGAGGGTCAGGGTTAATATGGGCCTGAATGGGAGGTTCAGGGTTAATATGGGCCTGATTGGGAGGGTCAGGGTTAATATGGGCCTGAATGGGAGGGTCAGGGTTAATATGGGCCTGAATGGGAGGGTCAGGGTTAATATGGGCCTGAATGGGAGGGTCAGGGTTAATATGGGCCTGAATGGGAGGGTCAGGGTTAATATGGGCCTGAATGGGGGGTTCAGGGTTAACATGGGCCTGAATGGGAGGGTCAGGGTTAACATGGGCCTGAATGGGAGGGTCAGGGTTAATATGGGCCTGAATGGGAGGGTCAGGGTTAATATGGGCCTGAATGGGAGGGTCAGGGTTAACATGGGCCTGAATGGGGGGTTCAGGGTTAATTTGGGCCTGAATAATACTGCACAACGAGCAATGAGTAAGTGAATCGCTGCTGAGGTAAGTTTCTCAAAGACGAGCCAAATCACAAAGTGTCTGGACCTTTCTGGAACACTCCATTTACATAACAAATAGAGATTTACTTCAGAAATAGGATAAATTCTCCTTGAACTCTTTCTATACGCTCTTTCTTCGTAGGCCGATGTGTTTGCACTCTCAGTCTCTGACACGTCCTTGGACATTCTGATCCCCTACACCTGGACCAAATCACCTCAACGTGGCGGTCCAGAACGGCGTAGCCATGGCTACCTGTGAGGTGGAGGACAGCAGGTGCGAGCCACGGCGCTCCAGTGACGTCACGCTGCAGCCGCCAGTCCTTTCTGTTCACATCAGTCCTGCCATTTCCCCGAGCCTGCGGAGGAAACGGCTGATGTGGCAGAGCGCCATGCGGCACGTCATCGACCGGCACGACCTCTACCCTCCAACCTCTGACCTTGAGAGAGGGACAGGGGGAGCAGGGACCCGCATAGTGCTCACAGACGCTTACATCAACGACATCAACAGGTGGGTAGAAAATGGCAGCCGTGCATCACCCAGTGTTGGAAGCTGTGCACCTAAACTATAAACCATATATACTGCATGTGCTTAGCGGTGTATGCCACTGTAAAAGTATTCAGACCCCTTGACTTTTTCCACATTTTGTTACATTACAGCCTTATTCTAAAAATTTTTAAATTAGTCTGTAATCATTGCAAAGTGCTGAATAAAGGGTCTGAATACTTATGTAAATGTGATATTTTATTTTTTATAAATTTGCAATTTTTTGTCATTGTGGGCTATTGTGTGTAGATTGATGAGTGGGGGGAAAAAAACGATTTAATACATTTTAGAATAAGGCTGTAATGTAACAAAATGTGGAAAAAGTCAATATGTCTGAATGCTCTCTGAATACACTGTGTGTATATATATATATGTACCCAATTGTCATACTTGAGTAAAAGGAAAGATACCTTAATAGAAAATGACTCAAGTAAAAGTGAAAGTCACCCAGTAAAATACTACTTGAGTGAAAGTCTAAAAGTATTTGGTTTTAAGTATCAAAAGTAAATGTTTAAATAATTTCAAACCAGACGTCACCATTTCATTTTTTTTTTATTCATTTACGTAAAGCCAGGGACACACTCCAACACTCCAGACATAATTCACAAATGAAGCATGTGTGTTTAATTAGTCCGCCAGATCAGAGGCTGTAGGGATTACCAGGGATGTTCTCTTGATAAGGGCTGCAATTTGACCATTTTCCTGTCCTGGTAAGCATTCAAAATGTAACAAATACTTTTGAGTGTAGAAAGTACATTATTTTCTTTAGGAATGTTTTGGAGTAAAAGTTGTCAAAAATATAAATACCACAAAAAATTACTTACGCAGTACTTTCAAGTATTTTTACTTAAGTACTTTACAACACTGTATACTGTATGGGTTTAGTGGTATATGCCACTATATACAGTTGAAGTCGGAAGTTTACATACGCTTAGGTTGGAGTCATTAAAACTCGTTTTGCAACCACTCCACAAATTTCTTGTTATTAACAAACTATAGTTTTGGCAAGTCGGTTAGGACATCTACTTTGTGCATGATACAAGTAATTTTTCCAACAATTCTTTACAGACAGATTATTTCACTTATAATTCACTGTATCACAATTCCAGTGGGTCAGAAGTTTACATACACTAAGTTGACTGTGCCTTTAAACAGCTTGGGAAATTCCAGAAAATGATGTCATGGCTTTAGAAGCTTCTGATAGGCTAATTGACATCATTTGAGTCAATTGGAGGTGTACCTGTGGATGTATTTCAAGGCCTACCTTCAAACTCAGTGCCTCTTTGCTTGACATCATGGGAAAATCAAAAGAAATCAGCCAAGACCTCAGAAAAAAAATTGTAGACCTCCACAAGTTTGGTTCATCCTTGGGAGCAATTTCCAAATGCCTGAAGGTACCATGTTCATCTGTACAAACAATAGTACGCAAGTATAAACATCATGGGACCACGCATCCGTCATACCGCTCAGGAAGGAGACGTGTTCTGTCTCCTAGAGAGGAACGTACTTTGGTGCAAAAAGTGCAAATCAATCCCAGAACAACAGCAAAGGACCTTGTGAAGATGCTGGAGGAAACAGGTACAAAAGTGTCTTTATCCACAGTAAAACGAGTCCTATATCAACATAACCTGAAAGGCCGCTCAGCAAGGAAGAAGCCACTGCTCCAAAACCATCATAATTGTCACAGGCGTCGTATTGAACAGACCAAGGCGCAGCGTGAATAGTGCTCATTCTTGATACTTTGAGAAACACTTTACAAAATAACAAACGACCAACAGTTCTGTCAGGTACAATAACTAAACGGAAAATAACCACCGACAAAACCCAAAGGAAAACAGGCTGCCTAAATATGGCTTCCAATCAGAGACAACGAAAGACACCTGCCTCTGATTGAAAACCATACTCGGCCAAACATGGAAAACGAAACATAGAAATAGAAAACTACAACAAATTCCCCTAGAACCAAAAAACCCCAAAATACACAAAACAACCCCCCTGCCACGCCCTGACCATTCTACTATGGCAAATGACCCCTTTCACTGGTCAGGACGTGACAATAATAAAGCCAGACTACGGTTTGCAACTGCACATGTGGACAAAGATCTTTTTGGAGAAATGTCCTCTGGTCTGATGAAACAAAAAGGAAATAGTTTGTCCATAATGACCATCGCTCTGTTTGGGGGGGGAAAGGGGGAGGCTTGCCAGCCGACGACACCATCCCAACCGTGAAGCACGGGGGGGGGGGCAGCATCATGTTGTGGGGGTGCTTTGCTGCAGGAGGGACTGGTGCACTTCACAAAATAGATGACATCATGAGGCAGGACAATTATATGGATATATTGAAGCAACATCTCAAGAAATCAGTCAGGAAGTTAAAGCTTGGTCACATATGTGTCTTCCAAATGAACAATGACCCCAAGCATACTTCCAAAGTTGTGGCAAAATGGCTTAAGGACAACAAAGTCAAGGTATTGGAATGGCCATCACAAAGCCCTGACCTCAATCCTTTAGAAAATTTGTGGGCAGAACTGAAAAAGTGTGTGCAAGCAAGGAGGCCTACAAACCTGACTCAGTTACACCAGCTCTGTCAGGAGGAATGGGTCAAAATTCACCCAACTTATTGTGGGAAAACTGAGTTGAAATGTATTTCGCTAAGGTGTATGTAAACTTCTGACTTCAACTGTATGTACTGTATGTGTTTAACGGTACCGTGCCTTTCAAAAGTATTCATCCCCCTTGGCATTTTTCCTATTTTGTTGCATTACAACCTGTAATTTAAATGTATTTTTATTTGGATTTCATGTAATGGACATACATAAAATAGTCCAAATTGGTGAAGTGAAATGAATTTGTTTCAAAAAAAAGAAAATGGAAAAGTGGTGCGTGCATATGTTTTCACCCCCTTTGCTATGAAGCCGGTAAATAAGATCTGGTGCAACCAATTACCTTCAGAAGTCACATAATTAGTTAAATAAATTGTGTACAATCTAAATATCACATGATCTGTTACATGATCTCAGTATATATACACCCGTTCTGAAAGGCCCCAGAGTCTGCAACACCACCAAGCAAGAGACACCATGAAGACCAAGGAGCTCTCCAAACAGGTCAGGGACAAAGTTGTGGTGAAGTACAGATCAGGGTTGGGTTATTAAAAAAAAACTTTGAACATCCCACGGAGCACCATTAAATCCATTATTAAAAAATGGAAAGAAAATGGCACCACAACAAATCTGCCAAGAGAGGGCCGCCCACCAAAACTCACAGACCAGGCAAGGAGGGCATTAATCAGAGAGGCAACAAAGAGACCAAAGATAAGCCTGAAGGAGCTGCAAAGCTCCACAGCGGAGATTGGAGTATCTGTCCATAGGACCACTTTAAGCCGTACACTCCACAGAGCTGGGCTTTACGGGAAGAGTGCCAACAGAAAAGCCATTAAAGAAAAAAATATACAAACACATTTGGTGTTCGCCAAAAGGCTCCAAAACATATGGAAGAAGGTACTCTGGTCAGATGAGTCTAAAATTGAGCTTGTCTAGCGCATACCCAACTCCTCTCATCACCCCGAGAACACCATGCTGTGGGGATGTTTTTCATTGGCAGGGACTGGGAAACTGGTCGGAATTGAAGGAATGATGGATGGCGCTAATACAGGGAAATCCTTAAGGGAAACCTGTTTCAGTTGTCCAGATTTGAGACTGGGACGGGGGTTCACCTTCCAGCAGGACAATGACCCTAAGCATACTGCTAAAGCAACACTCGAGTGGTTTAAAGGGAAACATTTAAATGTATTGGAATGGCCTAGTCAAAGCCCAGACCTCAATCCAATTGAGAATCTGTGGTATGACTTAAAGATTGCTGTACACCAGCGGAACCCATCCAACTTGAAGGAGCTGGAGCAGTTTTGCCTTGAAGAATGGGCAAAGATCCCAGTGGCTAGATGTGCCAAGCTTATGGAGACATACCCCAAGAGACTTGCAGCTGTAATTGCTGCAAAAGGTGGCTCTACAAAGTATTGACTTTGGGGGGGTGAAAAGTTATGCACGCTCAAGTTTTCAGTTTTTTTGTCTCATTTCTTGTTTGTTTCACAATAATAAAAAATATATTTTGCATCTTGAAAGTGGTAAGCATGTTGTGTAAATCAAATTATACAAACCCCCAAATAATCCATTTTAATTCCAGGTTGTAAGAAAACAAAATAGGAAAAATGCCAAAGGAGGTGAATACTTTCGTAAGGCACTGTATATGCCACTATGTAAACTCAGCCAAAAAAGAAACGTTCCTTTTTCAGGACCTTGTCTTTCAAAGACAATTCGTAAAAATCCAAATAACTTCACAGATCTCCATTGTAAAGGGTTTAAACACTGTTTCCCATGGTTGTTCAATAAACAATTAATGAACATGCACCTGTGGAACGGTCGTTAAGACACTAACAGCTTACAGACGGTATGCAATTAAGGTCACAGTTATGAAAACTTAGGACACTAAAGAGGCCTTTCTTCTGACTCTGAAAAACACCAAAAGAAAGATGCCCAGGGCCCTGTTCATCTGCTTGAACGTGCCTTGGGCATGCTGCAAGGAGGCATAAGGACTACAGATGTGGCCAAGGCAATAAATTACAATGTCTGTACTGTGAGACGCCTAAGACAGCGCTACAGGGAGACAGGACGGACAGCTGATCGTCCTCGCAGTGGCAGACCACGTGTAACAACACCTGCACAGGATCGGTACATCCGAACATCACACCTGCGGGACAGGAACAGGATGGCAACAACAACTGCCCGAGTTACACCAGGAACGCACAATCCCTCCATCAGTGCTCAGACTGTCCGCAATAGGCTGAGAGAGGCTGGACTGAGGGCTTGTAGGCCTGTTGTAAGGCAGGTCCTCATCAGACATCACCGGCAACAACGTCGCCTATGGGCACAAACCCTCTGTCGCTGGACCAGACAGGACTGGCAAAAAGTGCTCTTCACTGACAAGTCGTGGTTTTGTCTCACCAGGGGTGATGGTCAAATTCACGTTTATTGTCGAAGGAATGAGCGTTACACCGAGGCCTGTACTCTGGAGCGGGATCGATTTGGAGGTGGATGGTCCGTCATGGTCTGGGGCGGTGTGTCACAGCATCATCGGACTGATCTTGTTGTCATTGCAGGAAATCTCAACTCTGTGCGTTAACCTCTCTTGAGTATGTGGGACGTGACCGTCCCTCCTGCGGGACACACTATTCAACAGCCAGTGAAATAGCTCCAAATTCAAAACAACAAAAATCTCATAATTCAAATTTCTCAAACATAAAACTATTATATCCCGTTTTAAAGATACACTTCTCCTTAATCCAACCACATTGTCCGATTTCAAAAAGGCTTTACGTTGAAAGCATAGGATTAGATTATGTTAGCACATCACCTTGACAAGAAAAACCACACAGCCATTTTCCAAGCAAGGAGAGGCGTCACAAAAAAAACAGAAATACAGCTAAAATGAATCACTAACCTTTGATGATCTTCATCAGATGGCACTCATTTTACTTCATGTTACACAATACATGTATGTTTTGCTCGATAAAGTTCATATTTATATCCAAAAACCCCATTTTACATTTGCGCGTGATGTTCAGAAAATGTATTGCCTCCAACATATCCGGTGAATGAGCACATCAATTTACAAAAATACTCATCATAAACGTTGATAAACTTTACAACAGTTATTGAAAGAATTATAGATACACTTCTCCTTAATGCAACCGCTGTGTCAGATTTCAAAATAGCTTTACGGCGAAAGCACATTTTTCAATATTCTGAGTACAGAGCTCAGCCATCAAAAGCAAGCTATACAGTTACCCGCCAAGTTCTGGAGTCAAAGAAAGTCAGAAATAGTATTATAAATCTTCACTTACCTTTGCTGATCTTCGTCGGAATGCACTCCCAGGACTCCCACTTCCACAAGAAATAAACTCCATATTTATGTCCATATACCTCATTTTTTGTTCGCGCATTCAGTCGAGTTATCCAAATGCGCCATGCTTGCGCATTTTGTTGAGACGAAAAGTCCAAAAAGTTATACTACAGTTTGTAGAAACATGTCAAACGATGTATAGCATCAATCTTTAGGATGTTATTATCATACATCTTCGATAATATTCCAACCGGACAAATCCTTTGTCTTCAGAAAGGAAAAAGAAATCACCTCCCGCTGACGGCCACGCGCATGAATGATCTAATGGCCAGACACCTGTTTGAAATGACTGTCATTCCCTTCCAGTTCACAGTAGAACCCTGTAACAACGTTCTAAAGACTGTTGACATCTAGTGGAAGCCTTAGGAACTGCAAAATTACCCCTAAGTCACTGTAGTTTGAATAGGGAATCAATTGAAAAAACTACAAGCCTCAGATTTTCTACTTCCTGGTTGGATTTTTCTCAGGGTTTTGCCTGCCATATGAGTTCTGTTATACTCACAGACATCATTCAAACAGTTTTAGAACTTCAGAGTGTTTTCTTTACAAATCTACTAATAATATGCACATCCTACCTTCTGAGCCTGAGTAGCAGGCAGTTTAATTTGGGCACGCCTTTCATCCCAACGTCAAAATACTGCCCCCTACCCTAGAGAAGTTAATGGAAAGACATCCTCCTCCCTCATGTGGTACCCTTCCTGCAGGCTCATCCTGACATGACCCTCCAGCATGACAATGCCACCACGCACAGAACGAGCAGTATGGCTGATTTCCTGCAAGACGGGAATGTCAGTGTTCTGCCATGGCCAGCGAAGAGCTTGGATCTCAATCTCTTTGAGCACGTCTGGGATCTGTTGGATCGGAGGGTGAGGGCCTGGGCCATTCCCCCCCAAAATATCCGGGAACTTGCAGGTGCCTTGGTGGAAGAGTGGGGTAACATCTCACAGCAAGAACTGGCAAATCTGGTGGTCCATGAGGAGGAGATGCACTGCAGTACTTAATGCAGCTGGTGGCCACACCAGATACTGACTGTTACTTTTGATTTTGACCTTCCCCCTTTGTTCAGGGACACATTATTCCATTTCTATTAGTCACATGTCTGTGGAACTTGTTCAGTTTATGTCTCAGTTGTTGAATCTTGTTATGGTCATTGAAATATTTACACATGTTAAGTTTGCTGAAAATAACGCAGTTGACAGTGAGAGGACGTTTCCTTTTTTTGCTGAGTTTTTATACAATATACTGTGTGTCTCATGTGTTCCATATACTTGGAGGAAGCACGTTCAGAAATACTTATTATGTACTTACTTATAATATACTTATAATCATATAGTGATTGATCAACAGGCAGATCCGCAACAAGGCGTCTCGGGGTGGAGCGGGACATAAGCGGCGTTCATCTGTAGCTCGTATCCACCCAGCCAATCAGGACCGAATGTCCACGGTGACCCAGAAGAGCAGCGACTCCCTCAGTGATGCTGACTACTTTGTCTCCTGGGAGTCTACAGTGAGAGGGGTCTTCCTGCCTGCCCTTCATCACACCTTCAAGTAGGACACGCGATCACGCACACACACAAACTTTCAAGTAGGAAATACACGCACACACACACCTTCAGGTAGGACACACACGCATGTACGCAGGTACACTAAGGTGTGTGTGCGTTCGTGTGTCTTTGTCAAACTAAATCAAATTGTATTTGTCGCATACTTGGTAAACAACAGGTGAAATGCTTACTAACGGGCCCTTCCAACTAACGGGCCCTATTTTCTCTCTCTCGCTGTCTCTGTGTCTCTCTCTCTCTCTCTCTCTCTCTCTTTTTGTTTCTCTCCCTCTGTGTGTGTGTCTCTCTGTCTTTCTCTCTGTGTGTCTTTCTTAACAATGCAGAGAGAAAACAAGATATGAAGGGACTTTAGTGGTCTAATAATTGGTTAATCTGCCTACTATTTCAAATGAATACCATTGTATAAGGACACCAGTAATCATTTTGTATTCAAGGAGTACAATTAACTTGAACCTCTAATTAGTAGTTTAGCCTCCGTTCATCAAGTCTCATATCAACAATCTTAAAGGATACGTAAGGTCTTTAATTTTCTTAGAGCGTTTATCAAAGCAAGGGAAAACTTATTTATGAAGATAGGATTTATTATTATGCCAAAAAACACACAATAAAAATAAATATTATGATTGATCTATTGAGATTATAATTTAGCGATGTTGAATAGTCAAGGATGGAACACAGAGAATGCTGCCATATTTACTGAGTCACTGGTCAGGATCTCTCTCTCCTCTCTCTCTCTCTCTCTCTCTCTCTCTCTCTCTCTCTCTCCCCCCCCCCCCCCCCCCCCCCCCCCCCCCTTCAACCCGTGTCGTTACCATCTATTGGTGCAGTCAGCTTTGTGTTGCAGCACACGGTATAAAGTTGTCCAAGACCCCACCTCTTGTGGGCCATTGATTCTTCAGCAAAGTGGCTGTCCATTTTTCTTCATACCTTGTCAGTGTTCCGTCTCCGTGAGGAAGATGTGTCTCTCTTGAGTTCAGAGGTCATTTCCTAAAGTTCTGTTTCAGTCCAAGATTGACAACTCTTAGTCATGCCTACTCTCCTCTCTCCCTCCTGCAAGACAAGTCTCTTTCTCCTCCCAAGTCGATTACATTTTCCATTTCGTCTGTGTAGTTGGGGACCCGACTTAGACCGGTTTTCTCCTGTCTGTCTCTCGGCTGAGTTTTAAACTGCGTTTCCAAGGAGATGGGATCATTCGTCCAACGGGCATGACCTCGTCTAGTGGAATTTGAACTCCTTTGATTCTCCTCCATCTAATTCCTGTTTAGTAAGTCCTCTAATTTATAGGGAAGCTCACAGAAGGCGGCCTTTATTGGCTGGACAATGTGACATTGGGAACGCCTTGTTGATTTAACGTTCATATGAGATAAACCTGTATGAGATAAACATGTATGAGATAAACCTGAGATTTCCTCATAAGTGTTCACAGATTTTCTTTTTTCCTGTACAGAGAATAATTTCACAATCTTAAAAAAGAAACAAGCAATCCATAGATTCTAAACATGACTTGAATAAGTCTTAATATAATAAATAAGATTTTAAAAAAAAATAAGATTTTATGTTATAGTGAAATGCATATTCTACTTTTTTAAAAGCAGAGGAAAAATATCACAATGTATATTGGGTTCAAACCAGAACATGTTGTGAGCTTCTCAGTTTAATAAGAACCATGGTTAATGTGTTCTGGCTCTGTTGGCTCCCTTTTATCTCTTTGTTCACACAGAGATGTTTTTGACTCTGCATTTTGCCTCGTTCTCTTCCCAGGGGGCACTCAGGGTCTTAAAGAAAGGTGGTGAACAGATGAGCTTTGGTCTCTGGTGGCCTTTATGGCCCTGTCATATAATGAAGCACATTCCAGTGGCTCTTGTAACACACTCAAGGGCGGGACGGGTGACCCTGGATCCTGTTTTAATGTGTAATTGTAAATCACCCCCATTGCGCATGGCCCTCCTCGTGGGCCCTTGTCACAACAAATAGAAAAAATAACACAAGGAATAGATACACAATGAGATGGCTATATACACAGTGTACCAGTACCGATTCTATGTGCAGGAGTGTGAGGTAGGTATGTACAGTACGTTCAGAAAGTATTCAGACCCCTTGACTTTTTACACATGTTGTTACGTTATAGCCTTACTCACACAGCTGTCCGGAACAGCTGGTGCTCTCATGCATGGTTCAGTGTTGCTAGCCTCGGATCGAGCATAGAAGGTATTTAGCTCGTCTGGTAGGCTGGCGTCACTGGACAGCTCAGGGCTGGGTTTCCCTTTTGTAGTCTGTGATAGTTTTCAAGCCCTGCCAAATCCGACGAGCTTCAGAGCTGGTGGATTCGATTGTTTGATGATTTGTTTGATGTGTGCCTGCGTACGTCTGTGTGTGTGTGTGTCTGTGTGTGTGTGTGTGTAGGTCTCCCGACCTGGAGAAGTTGTACCAGCAGCATGCATCAAGCCAGAGGATAACCTCTCTGGTTTTCACTAATGTTATCGACATCATCACCAAACTACACATCCTGGGTCTGACCCTATGGGCGGGGCCTCAGAGCCTGGACACAGCCAATGGTTGGCTGGTCGGCCTGTTCATCGCTCTGGGGGCTGGACTCTGCGTGCTGGTGCTCTGTTCTAAGGGGATGATGTCATCGCCAGAGTGGTTGAGGTGCGACAGGTGTTTAAGATGGTCGTCTACTCCAGTATTGGGACCTCGATTTTATATTGTTCTAATTCCAGACATTCAGTTACATAGCATTGTTTAAATATTCCCCATGTTATGTTAATGAGGAGCCAATATGGCTGCCATAGAATGTTGTAGTGTCATGTTAATATGGAGCCAACATGGCTGCCATAGAATGTTGTAGTGTCATGTTAATGTGGAGCCAACATGGCTGCCATAGAATGTTGTAGTGTCACATAATGCATAATTTAAAGCTCAACGTCCCAACTCTCTAAATATATGGGTCTGTTGGGATCTCTTTTGAATGTTGGGAAAATTAGATTTTGCAACCATGCTTTGTGTTCATGTATGTATGTATGTACAGTGGCTTGCGAAAGTATTCAACCCCCTTGGCATTTTTCCTATATTGTTGCCTTACAACCTGGAATTAAAATGGATTTTTGGGGGTTTGCATCATTTGATTCACACAACATGCCTACCACTATGAAGATACAAAATATTTTTTATTGTGAACAAACAAGAAATAAGACAAGAAAACAGAACTTGAGCGTGCATAACTATTCACCCCCTCCCCCAAAGTCAATACTTTGTAGAGCCACCAAGTCTCTTGGGGTATGTCTCTATAAGCTTGGCACATCTAGCCATTTTTGCCCATTCTTCAAGGCAAAACTGCTCCAGCTCCTTCAAGTTGGAGGGGTTCCACTGGTGTACAGCAATCTTTAAGTCATACCACAGATTCTCAATTGGATTGAGGTCTGGGCTTTGACTCGGCCATTCCGAGACAATTAAATGTTTCCCCTTAAACCACTCAAGTGTTGCTTTAGCAGTATTCTTAGGGTCATTGTCCTGCTGGAAGGTGAACCTCCGTCCCAGTCTCAAATCTCTGGAAGACTAAAACAAGTTTCCCTCAAGAATTTCCCTGTATTTAGCACCATTCATCATTCCTTCAATTCTGACCTGTTTTCCAGTCCCTGCCAAAGAAAAACATCCCCACAACATGATGCTGCCACCACCATGCTTCACTGTGGGGATGGTGTTCTCGGGGTGATGCGAGGTGTTGGGTTTGCGCCAGACATAGCCTTTTCCTTGATGGCCAAAAATATCAATTTTAGTCTCATCTGACCAGAGCACCTTCTTCCATATGTTTACGGAGTCTCCCACATGTCCTTTGTCCAACACCAAATGTGTTTGCTTATTTCTTTTTTTAAGCAATGGCTTTTTTTCTGGCCACTCTTCCGTAAAGCCCAGCTCTGTGGATTGTACGGCTTAAACTGATCCCATGGACAGATACTCCAATCTCCGCTGTGGAGCTTTGCAGCTCCTTCAGGATTATCTTTGGTCTCTTTGTTGCCTCTCTGATTAATGCCTGGTCCGTGAGTTTTGGTGGGCGGTCCTCTCTTGGCAGGTTTGCTGTGGTGCTATATCTTTCCATGTTTTAATAATGGATTTAATGGTGCTCTGTGGGATGTTTCTGATATTGTTTTATAGTCCAACCCTGATCTGTATTTCTCCAAAACTTTGTCCCTGACCTGTTTGGAGAGCTCCTTGGTCTTCATGGTGTCACTTGCTTGGTGGTGCCCCTTGCTTAGTGGTGTTGTAGACTCTGGGGCCTTTCAGAACAGATGTATATATACTGAGATCATATGACAGATCATGTGACACTTAGATTACACACGGGTGGACTTTATTTCATTAATTATGTGGCATCTGAAGGTAATTGGTTGCACCAGATCTTATTTAGGGGCTTCATAGCAAAGTGGGTGAATACATATGCACGCACCACTTTTATTTATTTTTAAATTTCACTTCACCAATTTTGACTTTTGTGTTTGTCCATTACATGAAATCCAAATAAAAATACATTTAAATTACAGGTTGTAATGCAACAAAATAGGAAAAACGCCAAGAGGGGTGAATACTTTTGCAAGGCACTGTATGTATGTATGTACAGTTGAAGTCGGAAGTTTACATACACCTTAGCCAAATACATTTAATCTCAGTGTTTCACAATTCCTGACATTTAATCCCAGTAAACATTCCCTGTCTTAGGTCAGTTAGGATCACCACTTTATTTTAAGAATGCAAAATGTCATAATAATAGTACAGAGAATCATTTAATTCAGCTTTTATTTCTTTCATCACATTCCCAGTGGGTCAGAAGTTTACATACACTCAATTAGTATTTGGTAGCATTGCCTTTAAATTGTTTAACTTGGGTCAAACGTTTCAGGAAGCCTTCCACAAGCTTCCCACAATAAGTTGGGTGAATTTTTGACCCATTCCTCCTGACAGAGCTGGTGTAACTGAGTCAGGTTTGAAGGCCTCCTTGCTCGCACACACTTTTTCAGTTCTGCCCACAAATGTTCTATAGGACTGAGGTCAGGGCTTTGTGATGGCCACTCCAATACCTTGACTTTGTTGTCCTTAAGCCATTTTGCCACAACTTTGGAAGTATGTTTGGGGTCATTGTTCATTTGGAAGACCCATTTGCAACTAAGCTTTGACATCTTGACTGATGTCTTGAGATGTTGCTTCAATATATCCATATAATTTTCCATCCTCATCATGCCATCTATTTTGTGAAGTCCCTCCTGCAGCAAAGCACCCCCACAACATGATGCTGCCACCCCTGTGCTTCACGGTTGGGATGGTGTTCTTCGACTTGCAAGCATCCTCCTTTTCCCTCCAAACATAACGATGGTCATTATGGCCAAACAGTTCTATTTTTGTTTCATCAGACCAGAGGACATTTCTCCAAAAGTACGATCTTTGTCCCCATGTGCAGTTGCAAACCGTAGTCTGGCTTTTTTTATGGTGATTTTGGAGCAGTGGCTTCTTCCTTGCTGAGCGGCCTTTCAGGTTATGTTGATATAGGACTCGTTTTACTGTGGATATAGATAATTGTGTACCTGTATCCTCCAGCATCTTCACAAGGTCCTTTGCTGTTCTGGGATTGATTTTCACTTTTCGCACCAAAGTACGTTCCTCTCTAGGAGACAGAACACGTCTCCTTCTTGAGCGGTATGACGACTGCGTGGTCCCGTGGTGTTTATACTTGCGTACTATTGTTTGTACAGATGAACGTGGTATCTTCAGGCGTTTTGGCTGATTTTATTTTTATTTTCAAATGATGTCAAGCAAAGAGGCACTGAGTTTGAAGGTAGGCCTTGAAATACATCCACAGGTACACCTCCAATAGACTCAACTGATGTCAATTAGCCTATCAGAAGCTTCTAAAGCCATGACATCATTTTCTGGAATTTTACAAGCTGTTTAAAGGCACCGTCAACTTAGTGTATGTAAACTTCTGACCCACTGGAATTGTGATACAGTGAAATAATCTGTCTGTAAACAATTGTTGGAAAAATTACTTGTGTCATGCACAAAGTAGATGTCCTAACCGACTTGCCAAAACTATAGTTTGTTAACCAGAAATGTGTGGAGTGGTTGAAAAACGAGTTTTAATGACTCCAGACTACGTGTATGTACATTTCCTACCTCAACTGTATGTGGTCCTAGGTACATGGCTCTAGCCAGCTGGTTGTCCCAGACAGTGCAGGTGTTGGGAGGTGTGGTGGGGGGGTTGGAGAAGGACCAGGCCTGGTATGTCCTCTTCACGCTGTTCTCCACCTACACCCTCCTGCCTCTCCCCTTGCTCTGGTCCCTCTCCACCGGCCTGCTCACCGCCACGCTGCACCTCCTGGTGGAAACCGTTCACCACTACGACGACACCGCGCTCTACAGAAAGGTCAGAGGTCAACTCAGACTCCCTCCCTCTGCCTTCCTCTCTCTTCCTGACTCTCTTTCATGCTTCTCCTCTTCTTCCTCCTCATTTTCCTCTTCCTCCTCCTTTTTGTGTATGTGTGTTTGGTCTCAGGTGTGTTTAGTGTGTACTAACCGTGTGTGTGTGTGTGTGTGTGTGTGTGTGTGTGTGTGTGTGTGTGTGTGTGTGTGTGTGTGTGTGTGTGTGTGTGTGTGTGTGTGTGTGTGTGTGTGTGTTTGTGTGTGTGTAGGTTCTGGCGAAGGGCTTGTTGTACCTGGGTATGAACACAGCAGGTTTGTTCATCCACTACCTGTCAGACCACACACAGAGACAAGCCTTCCTGGAGACACGACGCTGCATTGAGGGACGAGTACGCCTGGAGAGGGAGAACCAGAGACAGGTAGAGAGACCGTGTGACTGACAGACAGACAAACAATATCACAGGGTGATTGACTGATTGTTGGGAAGGGCCCGTTAGTAAACATTTCACTGTTAGTCTCTACACCTGTTGTTTACCAAGCATGTGAGAGAGTCACACGGTACCTGTCCTCCTCAGGAGCGCTTGGTGAACTCCATCATTCCGCGGTTCGTTGCCTTGGAGATGATCGCTGACATGTCCAACATGGATGATGACCTGTTGTCACAGCAGTTCCACAAGATTTATATTCACCAGTACAAAGACGTCAGGTAAACACACACACACATCTACTGTTCACACACACATCTACTGTACACACACACATCTACTGTACACACACACATCTACTGTTCACACACACATCTACAGTAAACACACATCTACAGTAAACACACACATCTACAGTAAACACACATCTACAGTAAACACACACATCTACAGTAAACACACATCTACAGTAAACACACACACACATCTACTGTTCACACACATCTACTGTACACACACACATCTACAGTAAACACACATCTACAGTAAACACATATCTACAGTAAACACACACACATCTACTGTAAACACACACACACACACACATCTACTGTACAAACACATCTACTGTACAAACACATCTACAGTAAACACACACACATCTACTGTACAAACACATCTACAATAAACACACACATCTACAGTAAACACACACACACATCTACAGTAAACACACATCTACAGTAAACACACATCTACAGTAAACACACACACACACACACACACACACACACACACACACACACACACACACACACACACACACACACACATCTACAGTAAACACACACACATCTACTGTACAAACACACCTACAGTAAACACACACACACACACATCTACAGTAAACACACACATCTACAGTAAGCACACACACATCTACAGTAAGCACACACATATACAGTAAACACACATCTACAGTAAACACACACACATCTACTGTACACAGACACACACACACACATCTACAGTAAACACACACACACACATCTACAGTAAACACACACTCTACAGTAAACATACATCTACAGTAAACACAGACACACACACACACACACACACACACACACACACACACACACACACACACACACACACACACACACACACACACACACACACACATCTACAGTAAACACACACACATCTACAGTAAACACACACACACACATCTACAGTAAACACACACACATCTACAGTAAACACACACACACACATCTACAGTAAACACACACACACATCTACAGTAAACACACAAATCTACAGTAAGCACACATCTACAGTAAACACACACACATCTACTGTACAAACACATCTACAGTAAGCACACATCTACAGTAAACACACACACACACACAAACACATCTACAGTAAACACACACAGGCTTGATCCAGGTCCAGAAAGCTTGTTAAGCTGGTTTTCAAGTCCTGGACTGAAAAGCATTGTAACTTCTCCACTGAAAGCTGTTTTTCATTCCAGTACTAGACCTTGTCTGGGTTGTGTCTGCCCTGTGTAATATATTTCTCTCTTTCTCTGCAGTATTCTGTTTGCTGATATAAAAGGCTTCACATCTCTGTCCATGGTCCTGTCGGCTCAGGAATTGGTCCGGACGCTCAATGAGCTGTTTGGACGCTTCGACCGCCTGGCTGAGGTGAGACCATAAGGTCATGTTATCCTGAACTCAGTAAGCAATTCATGAAATTCAATCAGAGTATGTTTCATTAGTTTGTGTGTATATGTGTGTGTGTGTGTGTGTGTGTGTGTGTGTGTGTAGGAGCACCACTGCATGCGTATCAAGATCCTTGGGGACTGTTACTACTGTGTATCCGGAGTCCCAGAGCCAGAGACGGCTCACGCCCGCTGCTGTGTTGAGATGGGCCTCTCCATGATCAGCACCATAAAGTACTACACACACACACACACACACACACTATGTATACACACACACACACAAATAACTATGTATATACACAAACACACACACAACTATGTATACACACACACACACACACACACACACAACTATGTATACACACACACACAAATAACTATGTATATACACAAACACACACACAACTATGTATACACACACACACACACACACACACACACACACACACACACACACAACTATGTATACACACACACACAAATAACTATGTATACACACACACACACACACACACAAGCACACACACAAGCACACACACAACCACACATACACACACAACCACACAACCACACACACAACCACACACATACACACAACCACACACACACACACACACATACACACACACACACACACTAGTCATGATCAAAACTTTTCACCCCAACTTTAATCTGGAATTCATCAATATTGTTATAATATATTGTTCCTAGTAGATTGTGTTTTCAACAGTCTGTCTCTCCTTGCTGACCTGTAGGTATGTGCGAAGGGAGCTGAAACATGAGGTGGACATGCGTATCGGTGTCCACTCTGGCTCAGTGCTGTGTGGGGTGCTGGGGCTGCAGAAGTGGCAGTTTGACGTGTGGTCCTGGGATGTGGACATCGCTAACATGCTGGAGGTGGGAGGGGTGCCGGGCCGTATCCACATCTCCCGGGCAACGCTGGACTGTCTGGGCGGGGTCTATGAGACGGAAGAGGGGCGTGGCCACGAGAGGAACGAGTTTCTACGGAAACACAAAATCGACACGTTCCTGATTCGTCACGCGCCCACGGAGGAGGCTCCTGCCCAGAAGGCTCGCCGGCCCAGTCGAGATGACACCATTCATGCTGGCTGGAGTACTGAGCTGCCGTTTGGAAACATCATCGGAATGAACTGTGTAGGTGACCTCTAACCCCTGCCTCCTAACCTTTACCCTCTACCTCAGAGCGGAAGAGGCAAAGCGAGAGGGCTGAGTGCGACCCCAAAATCTGTCAGTGCAAAAAATTAAGAGCTAAGAAGTTTGAATTGGGGGATTGTTGGTATGGAGAACAATGAGAGAGTGTCGAATTTGGTCAACATATACTCCAATTGATAATTATTTGATTATTTGATCCAATAGAAGTTTTATAATTCTTAGGTTATGACGACTGGACTGATGTACTGTACGTGGACGCATGTGGCATCCTGGCAACTTTGAGAAAAGCGATTTTGTGCCTGGATGCTCATTGGCTAGAATTTTCCCACCTGCCTTCTGCCTTTGCTGACATTTATTCTCATTGTTAGAGAGTCTATTGTCAGTTATAGATCCTCTTTGTCTGGCCTTTACCTAACCTTTGACCCCTAACCTCTCACCCCTGACCAGATCCTGGCGACCTTCAGCAACGGCTCTCTGGCCCAGTTACCTAACCAGCTGGCGGCTCAGCGGACGGGGACGCGTGAAGTCAACAAGAGGATCCGCCGGGCCATCGAGGTCCGGAGCAGCGAACGCATGAGACAGGAACACATCACCACCTTCACACAGGAGTTCAAGGACACACACATCGAGGGCAAGGTAGGGGCCCACAACAGAAACACACACAGAGGCAAGGTAGGGGCCCACAACAGAAACGCACACTGAGGGCAAGGTAGGCTCCCACAACAGAAACACACACAGAGGCAAGGTAGGGGCCCACAACAGAAACACACACCGAGGGCAAGGTACAGTGGTTGCTCCACTAAAAGTTTTGCGATTCCGCTGCGGGACTTAGAGGTAATTTGTGGTTTAGTACGTTACCCTGTGTCACTACTTCATTGCTCCAGACCAGCGCAAGGGGGGAGTTAGAGAACTAATTATGATTTTGGGTCCCAAGGCACTACTGTGTCTCTAACTGACAATGAATGGGCGACATAAACCAAATAGAAACTGATAATTGTGCACGACTTCAGTATTACTTACTAAAACTGTTGTTCCACTAAAGTTTTTATTCTAAGAGAAACTTAGACTGTAATTAGGGTGTGGAAATGTTAGGATTATTTTGCTCTTACTGTGGTCCTATAGCCTACTCCCGACCGGTCACGTTGTACAGCGCCCGAGTGGTGCAGCGGTCTAAGACACTGCATCGCAGTGCAAATTACAGATGCCGGTTCGATACCCTTGCCGGCCACCACCGGAAGACCCATGAGGTGGCTTTTGGTTTCTCTCCCTCTAAAAACAGAAATATATCATTCTAAATAACAAACTAGCTTTATTTACAAATTAGTGAGAATGTCTCACCCCATGTTCAAGAATGGCCTTTTTCTCGCTCACTCTTTTGTTAAATGAAAACAAAATCTCCATAATATCATTTTTTTTTTAACAAAGCGATTATTATTATTAATTCATTTAGAATGATATAAAAGCCCCTTAGATATTCTCTCAGATGCTAAAATATTAAAGATATTAATATTAGAATCCTCCAATCCTGTAAATGTAATTATTGGCGGAGAGTCACGTTATTGAAAATAATATTTTCCGACATACTGTAGGCCTACTGTAGGAGACATGAGTCTCACTTGTGTTGAGTAATGTGCTGTTAAAAGTGGTGTAGGTCTTATTTATTTAAAAAGCATATTGAAGTTAGAAGCAATACCCGCTGTGGTCAACTATTTCAGCACCGTTTCGCGCTGCTCTGAGACAAGCTGGGGACTGGTCTTGATAAATCAATGAGATTTTTATTTTCACTGAATCTCCGTTTGGGTATTGGTTAGACTACAATTAGGGTGTGGAGATGTTATCCTCTTAGTACTGTAGCCTACTCCCGACCGTCACGTTGTACAGCGCCATATTTTCCATCCTAACGGGAACCCTGAGGGTGTCGTTTTTCTTGGATTAGAAACATAATATTAAGCAAATTTAATTAAGCAAAATCAATCTCATATACTATGTTCTTACAAAAAATGTAAGGCTATCAAATGCTTCTCAAAAATGCCCTCTGGTGGTCAAACTAGCATTAATGGCAACAATGGCTGACAATTAAATAACTTGCCATAGAATTCTGCGGCAGCCTGCAAGGTGTGCTGCAGTATGACGCAACTTTTAAAGGGGGAACCACTGTAGGGGCCCGCAACAGAAGCACATACAGAGGGCAAGGTAGGGGCCCACACACACTCAAACACACACAGTTGATTACTTGGTATGTAGGCTACAGTGGCTAGAAAAAGTATGTGAACCCTTTGGAAATACCTGGATTTCTGCATAAATTGGTCATCAAATGTTATATGATTTTCATTTAGGTCACAACAATAGACAAACACAGTCTGCTTAAACTAATAACACACAAACAATAATATGTTTTCATGTCTTTATTGAACACACCGTATAAACATTCACAGTGCAGGGTGGAAAAAGTATGTGAACCCTTGGATTTAATAACTGGTTGATCCTCCTTTAGCAGCAATAACAACCAAACGTTTTCTGTAGTTCAGACCTGCACAACGGTCAGGAGGAATTTTGGACCATTCCTCTTTACAAAACTCTTTCAGTTCAGCAATATTCTTGGGATGTCTGGTGTGAACTGCTCGCGAGGTCATGCCACAGCATTTTAAATCGGGTTGAGGTCAAGACTTTGACTGGGCCACTCCAGAAGGTGTATTTTCTTCTGTTGAAGCCATTCTGTTGTTGATTTACTTGTGTGTCGTTGTCCTGTTGCATCACCCAACTTCTGTTAAGCTTCAATTGATGGACAGATAGCCTAACATTCTCCTGCAAAATGTCTTGATAAACTTGGGAATTCATTTTTCCCCATCGATGACTTTACAATTGGGATGCGGTTTTGATGTTGCTGTGCTGTGCCTTTTTTCTCCACACATAGTGTTGTGTTCCTTCCAAACAACTCAACTGTA
Source organism: Salmo trutta (assembly GCF_901001165.1). Lineage (NCBI taxonomy): Eukaryota > Metazoa > Chordata > Actinopteri > Salmoniformes > Salmonidae > Salmo > Salmo trutta. The sequence continues at coordinate 6,031,058 of NC_042981.1, read as the reverse complement.
GTTTCATCTGTCCACAGAATATTTGCCAGTAGCACTGTGGAACATCCAGGTGCTCTTTTACGAACTTCAGACTTGCAGCAATGTTTTATTTGGACAGCAGTGGCTTCTTCTGTGGTGTCCTCCCATTTAACACCATTCTTGTTTAGTGTTTTACGTATCGTAGACTCGTCAACAGAGATGTTAGCATGTTCCAGAGATTTCTGTTAGTCTTTAGCTGATACTCTAGGATTCTTCTTAACCTCGTTGAGCATTCTGAGCTGTGCTCTTGTAGTCATCTTTGCAGGACGGCCACTCCTAGGGAGAGGTGGGTTGATGGGTGGGTGGGTGGGGAGGTGGGTTGATGGGTGGGTGGGAAGGTGGGATGATGGGTGGTATAATTGAGGAATGTTTCTCTCTTCTCAGTTTTCCCAGATGCGTGATGAGATGTTCAAGTCAAACCTGGTCTGCTCCTTCATCATGCTCCTCTGCCTCATGGGTGCACAGACCCTCGTCCCCGCCGCAAGGTGTGTTCTTTATTTAATTAGAAGTATGATATTATCTTTTACTTCATTTATTAAAGATCTTTAGAGTAATCTTTCTCAACCGCTCACATGCTTCTCTCTCTCTTCTTCATCTGATCCTCTCCTCCTCCTCCTCCTCCTCCGTTTCTCTCTCTTCATCATCTGATCCTCTCCTCCTCCTCCTCCGTTTCTCTCTCTTCATCATCTGATCCTCTCCTCCTCCTCCCTGTTTCTCTCTTCATCCTCTCTTCCTCCTCCCTGTTTCTCTCTCTCTCTTCAATGTCTGATCCTCTCCTCCTCCTCCTCCCTGTTTCTCTCTCTTCATCATCTGATCCTCTCCTCCTCCTCCCTGTTTCTCTCTCTTCATCGTCTGATCCTCTCCTCCTCCCTGTTTCTCTCTCTCTCTTCATCGTCTGATCCTCTCCTCCTCCTCCCTGTTTCTCTCTCTTCATCATCTGATCCTCTCCTCCTCCTCCCTGTTTCTCTCTCTCTTCATTGTCTGATCCTCTCCTCCTCACCCTCCCTGTTTCTCTCTCTTCATCATCTGATCCTCTCCTCCTCACCCTCCCTGTTTCTCTCTCTTCATCATCTGATCCTCTCCTCCTCCTCCGTTTCTCTCTCTTCATCATCTGATCCTCTCCTCCTCCTCCCTGTTTCTCTCTTCATCCTCTCTTCCTCCTCCCTGTTTCTCTCTCTCTCTTCAATGTCTGATCCTCTCCTCCTCCTCCTCCCTGTTTCTCTCTCTTCATCTGATCCTCTCCTCCTCCTCCTCCCTGTTTCTCTCTCTTCATCGTCTGATCCTCTCCTCCTCCCAGTTTCTCTCTCTCTCTTCATCGTCTGATCCTCTCCTCCTCCTCCTCCTCCTTGTTTCTCTCTCTCTTCATCATCTGATCCTCTCCTCCTCCTCCCTGTTTCTCTCTCTTCTTCGTCTGATCCTCTCCTCCTCCCTGTTTCTCTCTCTCACTTCATCGTCTGATCCTCTCCTCCTCCTCCTCCTCCTCCTTGTTTCTCTCTCTTCATCATCTGATCCTCTCCTCCTCCCTGTTTCTCTCTTCATTGTCTGATCCTCTCCTCATCCTCCCTGTTTCTCTCTTCATCCTCTCCTCCTCCTCCCTGTTTCTCTCTCTCTCTTCATTGTCTGATACTCTCCTCCTCCTCCTCCCTGTTTCTCTCTCTTTATCATCTGATCCTCTCCTCCTCCTCCTCCCTGTTTCTCTCTCTTCATCGTCTGATCCTCTCCTCCTCCTCCTCCTTGTTTCTCTCTCTCTCTTCATCATCTGATCCTCTCCTCCTCCTCCTCCCTGTTTCTCTCTCTCTTCATTGTCTGATCCTCTCATCCTCCCTGTTTCTCTCTCTCTTCATTGTCTGATCCTCTCCTCATCCTCCCTGTTTCTCTCTCTTCATTGTCTAATCCTCTCCTCCTCCTCCTCCCTGTTTCTCTCTTCATCGTCTGATCCTCTCCTCCTCCCTGTTTCTCTCTCTCTTCATCGTCTGATCCTCTCCTCCTCCTCGTTTCTCTCTCTCTCTTCATCATCTGATCCTCTCCTCCTCCTCCTCCCTGTTTCTCTCTCTTCATCATCTGATCCTCTCCTCCTCCTCCCTGTTTCTCTCTTCCCCTCTCCATCCTCAATCTCTCCGACCGACACACCCACCCCCCTCTCAGACTGTGTCCTATGCTGGTTCAGTTTGGAGTGTGTGTGTGTGTGTATGTGTTGCTGCTGGTGGTGGTCCTAGCTGAAGAGTTTAAACAGAGCCCTCTAGCGCTGCAGTTCCTGTGCTGCTGGATCAACGAGACCAAGACTGTCAGAACACTACTCACGCTCACCGCCATTATCATCAACTTTGGAGTGGCCTCATCTGATATAGTGAGTTTATTGTTACACACAATGACCAATATGTTCTGTATCCTCAACGATAACACACAACGACCAATATGTTCTGTACCCTCAACGATAACACACAACGACCAATATGTTCTGTACCCTCAACGACCAATATGCTCTGTATCATCAACAACCAATATGTTCTGTACCCTCAACGATAACACTCAACGACCAATATGTTCTGTACCCTCAACGATAACACACAATGAACAATATGTTCTGTATCCTCAACGATAACACACAACGACCAATATGTTCTGTATCCTCAACGATAACACACAACGACCAATATGTTCTGTATCCTCAACGATAACACACAACGACCAATATGTTCTGTACCCTCAACGATAACACACAACGACCAATATGAATGTAATCTCAAACCATTATCCGATCTGTTCTTTCATGAAGGTTTGCCTCTCTGCTGCACTATAAACTTGTTTTGGAGTAGCTGCAGTTTGATTGTGTCTGTGTGTGTGTGTGTCTGTGTGTGTGTGTCTGTGTGTGTGTGTGTGTGTGTGTGTGTTCGTTCTAGCTGTGGTGTGTAGAGTCTGAGATGGACCCTAATAACAGAAGCAGCTCCCAGCAGCACACCTGGTCCTGGCCTGTCAACATCTGTACACACCCTGAGGTAACACACACACACACGCTTAGATTTTGATTGGTCAAGAAGGTGTTGATCCATTTTGTGACTGTCTCTGTCTTCTGTAGTTCCTGGTTTTCAGTGGGGTGGTTGCCATGGTGTCGTGTGCTGTGTTCTTCAGGCTGCACTGTCTACTGAAGCTAGCTGTGTTACTTCTGGCCATAACTGTCTACACATACCTCATAGAAGTCAGCTACCACTCGCTGTTTATACGCCAGACCTCTGAAAACACCAGGTACTGAATAAACACACACACTGGTGACCATTTGGTTGTGTGTAGTGTGCGTGTGTGTTTGTGGTGACTGTCTGGTTGTGTCTGTCCCTTGTAGGCAGCAGTACCTGAGGAGGAAGGATGTGTGTAGTGTGTGTGGTGACTGTCTGGTTGTGTATGTCCCTTGCAGGCAGCAGTACCTGAGGAGGAAGGATGTGTGTGTCCTGCTCATGGCCATGTTTGTGGTGGCTGTAATTTACAACAGTAGACAGGTAGGACATGGGCTCTGTCCTCTCCTCCTCTTCTCTCCTCCCTACTACTCCTCCCTCCTAATCCCTCTCGCCGCTCTACTCCTCCTCTCTCCTCCCTACTCGTCCTCCTCTCTCCTCCTCCCTACACCTACTCTCTCCTCTCTACTCCTACTCTCTCCTCCCTACTCCTCTTCTCTCCTCCCTACTCCTACTCTCTCCTCCCTACTCCTCCTCTCTCCTCCCTACTCGTCCTCCTCTCTCCTCCTCCCTACACCTACTCTCTCCTCTCTACTCCTACTCTCTCCTCCCTACTCCTCTTCTCTCCTCCCTACTCCTACTCTCTCCTCCCTACTCCTCCTATCTCCTCCCTACTCCTCTTCCTCCTCCTCTCTCCCCTCTCCTCCTCTCCCTCACACTTTCCTACTCATCTTCTTTCCTCTACGCTCCTCTTCTCTCCTCCTCGTCTCCTCCCTTCACCTACACTACTGCATGTGATGGTTGTTGTTCCCCTCCTGTCCAGTTGGAGGCGACGGCGCGGCTGGACTTCCTGTGGCGTCTGCAGGCCAGACAGGAAGTAGAGGACATGAAGGAGTTGAGGGAACATAATGAGTGTTTACTCTTCAACATTCTGCCTTCACACGTCGCACAGCACTTTCTAGAGAGAGACCGCAACAATGAGGTGTTTTGTTTTGTTTAAGTCTCTGTTTTCAGTTCTAGAGCAGGCCATCTTGATGTTAACGTGTGTGTGTGTGTGTGTAGGATCTGTACTCCCAGTCCTATGAGCGTGTGGGGGTGTTGTTTGCCTCCATTCCCGGGTTTACAGACTACTATGAACAGAAAGAGTTGATCCATCAGGATGTGGAGTGTCTACGGCTTCTCAATGAGATCATAGCTGACTTCGACGAGGTTAGAATCAAATCTACACGCGCCGTTTCTCTGTGATAGGTTACCAGCGTACAATTACTTTGTTTTCTAATATCCACCTCTCTCTCTGTCTCTCTCTCTCTCTCTCTCTCTGTGTTTGTCTCTCACTGCCTCACTCTCTCCCTCTCTGTCTCTCACTGCCTCTCTCTCTCTCTCTGTTTCTGTCTCTGTCTCTCTGTATCTAGTTATTAGATGAGACATATTTCCAGGACATTGAGAAAATCAAAACCATTGGCAGCTGTTACATGGCTGCTTCTGGCCTCTCCCCTGACCAACAGGTCAGCCCTCTTAGTGCCACAGGGTTGGGCTCATCTGGGTTGGGCTGCTCTGGGTTGGGCTCCTTTGAATTGGGCTGCTCTGGGTTGGGCTCCTCTGGGTTGGGCTCCTCTGGGTTGGGCTCCTCTGGGTTGGGCTGCTCTGGGTTGGGCTCCTCTGGGTTGGGCTCCTCTGGGTTGGGCTCCTCTGGGTTGGGCTCCTCTGGGTTGGGCTCCTCTGGGTTGGGCTCCTTTGGGTTGGGCTCCTCTGGGTTGGGTTCCTCTGGGTTGAGCTCAAAGTGATTTGAATTTAAAATACAGAAACAGTGTAGTTTTCAGTTTATCGAATAGACATTGAACATAAATGCCCTTTTTTCAATGATTGAATTGGAATTTCAGTTTACTTCCTGAATTGACTGCCTTCAATTCGACCCTGTTTACTGTCTTCTATTCAGCTGGCTTCATTCTGTTCGAAGTAGGACTTTGACTTTACATTTGAGTAGAATTAAGTATGAATAGTAAAATGATGTGTGTGTGTGTGTGTGTGTGTGTGTGTGTGTGTGTGTGTGTGTGTGTGTGTGTGTGTGTGTGTGTGTGTGTGTGTGTGTGTGTGTGTGTTGTAGCAGTGTGGTGATGAGTGGCGTCACCTCAGTGAGCTGGTGCTGTTTGCCCTGGAAATGCAGGAGACGCTCAAACGAATCAACACACACTCTGGAAACAGCTTTCAGCTCCGTGTTGGTGAGAACACACACACACACACACACACACACACACACACACACACACACACACACACTTTTACCTCTGACCTGTTTGTGTAGGCATAGCCCATGGTCCAGTGGTGGCTGGAGTGATAGGGGCCACTAAACCTCAGTATGACATCTGGGGAATGACCGTCAACCTGGCCAGCCGTATGGACAGCACCGGGGTCAGTGGACGCATACAGGTAGGACTGTGTGTGGGCGGGTAACAGAGGTTTGGCTTTGGCGTATTAATATGTGGGTTAATGTGCGGTGCTGTGTGTGTGCGTATCCCAGGTCCCAGAGAGCACCAGTCATGTCCTGGTGGAACGCGGCTTTGTTCGCGAGCTGAGGGGGGAGATCTACGTGAAAGGTGTGAGCGAGAGGCAGGGCAACGTCAAGACGTACTTCGTGAGGAGCCGCGAGTCGTGTTCGAGCAACGTGGAACGCAGTGTGAACCGCGGGGGTTTGGGCCTGGGAAGGAACACTCTGTCTGCTCTGGTCTTTACCCTGGTCCAGACCAGGAAGAGAGAGACACAGCGAGAGGCTAACGGAGGGTTCCATCTGCTGGAGGTCTCATAGACCCTGGGGCTGTATATCACATAGGGAAAGAAAGAGAGACAATTCAGCATATCCTCTCCTCATTTGTTGGATTAAAACTGCTTTCTATGGTGGATTACCTAAAATGGAGAGCGGAGGGGGTACTGGCTACAAGAGAGACACTAGAGGAGGGGAACGGAAGCTCCTCTTCTGGACAGCAGGACAGAGCAGAGTACTCTATAGCAGTGGTTCCCAACCTTTCTCTGTTACTGTACCGACCAACTGTATTTTGCTCTGCCCGAAGTACCCCTATAGTACGTCATGGGTCTTCTCAAGTACCCTCGGTGGATTGGCCAATTTCCCCCTGGTTGGGAATCACATGGACGACAGCACAGAGCAGAAAACAGACCAGTTGACAGTTGGATATACTGCTGGCTGCCACCAACAGAAATACAGTGGATTATATACTGCTGTCTGCCACCAACAGAAATACAGTGGATTATATTCTGCTGTCTGCCACCAACAGAAATACAGTGGATTATATACTGCTGTCTGACACCAACAGAAATACAGTGGATTATATACGGCTGTCTGCCACCAACAGAAATACAGTGGATTATATACTGCTGTCTGACACCAACAGAAATACAGTGGATTATATTCTGCTGTCTGCCACCAACAGAAATACAGTGGATTATATACTGCTGTCTGCCACCAACAGAAATACAGTGGATTATATACTGCTGTCTGCCACCAACAGAAATGCAGTGGATTATATACGGCTGTCTGCCACCAACAGGAATACAGTGGATTATATACGGCTGTCTGCCACCAACAGGAATACAGTGGATTATATACTGCTGTCTGCCACCAACAGGAATACAGTGGATTATATACGGCTGTCTGCCACCAACAGAAATACAGTGGATTATATACTGCTGTCTGACACCAACAGAAATACAGTGGATTATATTCTGCTGTCTGCCACCAACAAAAATACAGTGGATTATATACTGCTGTCTGCCACCAACAGAAATACAGTGGATTATATACTGCTGTCTGCCACCAACAGAAATACAGTGGATTATATACGGATGTCTGCCACCAACAGGAATACAGTGGATTATATACGGCTGTCTGCCACCAACAAAAATACAGTGGATTATATACTGCTGTCTGCCACCAACAGAAATACAGTGGATTATATACGGCTGTCTGCCACCAACAGAAATACATTGGATTATATACTACTGTCTGACACCAACAGAAATACAGTGGATTATATTCTGCTGTCTGCCACCAACAGAAATACAGTGGATTATATATTTAGTGTACAAAACATTAAGAACACCTGCTCTTTCCATGACATAGACTGACCAGGTGAAAGCTATGACTCTTTATTGATGTCACCTGTTAAATCCACAGACAGGTTAAAGACGGAAAGCTTTGAGACAATTGAGACATGGATTGTGTATATGTGCCATTCAGAGGGTGAATGGGGAAGACAAAATATTGAAGTGCCTTTGAACGGGGTTTGGTAGTAGGGTCCAGGTGCACCGGTTTGTGTCATGAACTGCAACGCTGCTGGGTTTTTCACGCTCAACAGTTTCCTGTGTGTATCAAGAATGGTCCACCACCTAAAGGACATCCAGCCAATTTGACACAACTGTGGGAAGCATTGGAGTCAACATGGGCCAGCATCCCTGTGGAACGCTTTTGACACCTTGTAGAGTCCATGTCCTGATGAATTGAGGCTGTTCTGAGGGGAAACTCAACATTAGGAAGGTGTTCTCAATGTTTTGTACACCAACAGCAATACTGTGGGTTATATATACTATTGTAAAGTGGTTGTTCCACTGGATATCATAAGGTGAATGCACCAATTTGTAAGTCGCTCTGGATAAGAGCGTCTGCTAAATGACTTAAATGTAATGTAAATGTAATATACCACCGTCTGCCACCAACAGCAATACAGTTTGATTTGAATTGACTTTTAATTAACCTCAACACTCACAAACTATCTCTAGCATTTACTCTGCATGGACTTTAATAACTCAGAGGGCTGATGGGACATATCTATCCAGGACATTCTAAAGCACTTCTGCTTTCGTATTTGTTGCTTTTTCCCCCCCTTTAATGGTCACAGTCAGAGCTTTACTGTGTATGTCTGTTAAGGATAGGACCTGGGGAAGGTCAACTGACCCTAAATCTGTGTTTATGAATAAATTAGGACCTGGGGAAGGTCAACTGACCCTAAATCTGTGTTTATGAATAAATTAGGACCTGCGGAAGGTCAACTGACCCTAAATCTGTGTTTATGAATAAATTAGGACATGGGAGAGGTCAACTGACCCTAAATCTGTGTTTATGAATAAATTAGGACCTGGGGAAGGTCAACTGTGCCTATATTCACAAAGCATCTTGGAGTAGAAGTGCTGATCTAGGATCTGTCCATATACCCTCATTCAATCTGATCTAGGATCTGTCCATATACCCTCATTCAATCTGATCTAGGATCTGTCCATATACCCTCATTCATTCTGATCTAGAATCTGTCCATTTACCCTCATTCATTCTGATCTAGGATCTGTCCATATACCCTCATTCATTCTGATCTAGGATCTGCCCATATACCCTCATTCAATCTGATCTAGGATCTGTCTATAAACCCTCATTCAATCTGATCTAGGATCTGTCTATAAACCCTCATTCAATCTGATCTAGGATCTGTCTATAATCTTTAAAAGGCTAAACTGATCCTAGATCAGCACTCTTACTCTGAGATGCTTTGTGGATACGAGCCCTGATCCTAGACCTCTTGTCTTTGAGTAACAAGTGGAATTGCATTGCCTGAGAGAAGAAACTAAAGTAAATGTAATCTTAATTTGATTACCCTGTTGTTGCAGGAAATGTCCCGCACAGCAGTAATGCTAACTTTTTGTGTATTTAAGGTTTAAAAATTATTATTAAGTTTGTATTATCCACTTTAAAATATCATACTTGATTTGCCCTAACAAAAAAATGTATCAACCCCTACATAATAATGTACATTTCCTGTTTCTGCAGGATTATTTCCCTGCTGTGAGAAACTGGTCAAATTAAGATGTGTATACTTATTTACATGAATTTTTTATACATATGAACAGTAACTCTTGATACAACTACAAAACTATTAAATAAAATGTTAAAACTATCACACTCTGTCCTGACAAATGATGTTGACGTCGCTGACTCTCACTCTCTCTTTTGGCTTATGACTCATTAATTCACTCACTCACTAATTAATTCACTCACTCACTCATTCATTCACTCATCTATTTATAAGAATACGCCATGTTCTACTTCATCTTAATCTTACCATTGGCATCTCTCACCAAGCCTAGCTCTTTTCAGTGTTAGCCATAAGACTAAGCTGCTGTCCCTAAAGTCAATATAATTGCCAAAATGATAAAACCTAATTAGCCCACTCCTGTCTATACAGAAATATATAAAATCATTCAAAATAGGCTACTAAAGCATGAGGACAGAGGATCATGAACTTATTTTTTTATGTTTTAAATTGCATTGCCTACATTCGGAAGGAAAGGCAGCATGCGTAATTTGGGCATGCCGTGCTACAAATACCAATTACATTTCTTGTCGTGAATCTTGCCTTGGAGGCAGAATTTAGCGATTTCCGATAGATGAGCCAGCTACAAATTCAAAATTGGCTATATGCAGTATTGTTAGGGTTAATGTTTGGTTTAAAATAGGATTGTAATTACATGTTGGCTGTGCCGTCTAGTGAGCACTCTGCAGAGCTGCCTCCAGGGCAGGATTCATCCCAGTAAATGCCCACCTATGTCCAGCAGAAGCATACATTTCTCATTTTATGATGCTTATATCACCACAAGCACTGGCTTCTAGTCACATACAGACAGAGATATAGAGGGACCATGCACGTGCACAAACAGACAGAGAGACCGTGCACGTGCAGAGACAGACAGCGATATAGAGGGACCATGCACGTGCACAGACAGAGATATAGAGGGACCGTGCACGTGCATAGACAGGGCTCTACATGTGCAGACAGAGCACATGACCCTTTGTTTCCAGTCTCCAAAGTGCCTTTTTGGGTGGTGGTGTAATTTTGAAATATATTTTTGGTCATTATTGTTTGGAACCCACTGCCCGCAATTCCTCGTCAAGTTCCCCGTCGGACACATTTTTCATGGTTCGGGCCCCTTAGTTCCAGTGAAGGGAAATGTTAACCCTACAGCATACAACTACATTCTAGACAATTCTGTGCTTCCTACTTTATGGAAGGCCCTTTCCTGTTTCAGCAGGACAATGCCCCCGTGCACACAGCGAGGTCCATACAAAAATGGTTTGTCGAGATTGCTGTGGAAGAACTTGATTGATCTGCACAGAGCCCTGACCTTAACCCCATCGAACACCTTTGGGATGAATTGGAACGCCGACTGCGAGCCAGGCCTAATCGCCCAACATCACTAATGCTTTTGTGGCTGAATGGAAGTAAGTCCCCCGCAGCAAGTTTCCAACATCTAGTGGAAAGCCTTCCCAGAAGACTGGACGCTGTTATAGCAGCAAAGGAGGGGACCAACTCCATATTAATGCCCGTGATTTTGGAATGAGATGTTTGGTGAGCAGGTGATCCATATACATAGTTTATATTATAACATATACACAACACATACAGTGCCTTCAGAAAGTATTCATACCCCTGACTTATTTCATGTCTTATTACAGCCACATTCAAAATGGAATAAATCGGGGGGGTTTTATCACCCATCACACTATACCCCATAATGACAAAGTGAAAACATGTTTTTTTAAATGTTGACGTCACCGGTGTCGTGACTTTACTTTCATTGATCTGATGATTTATTTAATTAATTATGTAACAATTAACTCATTCAAAAATCCAAGATGGCGTAGCAGTCAGGCGTCTTCGTCTTATCGTGTCGCGAATATATATCTTTTTTCTTCACGTATATTTTTAAAAATATTTTTCATAAACCCAACTTCAACATACTCTCCTGCAACCCGTCTCACCCAATGTGGTATGGATCTTCTATTTTCTTTACTTTAGAACCGGACCCCCAACAGAAGCTAGCCAGCTAACTAGCTAGTAGTCAGCTAGCCACTGCTAGCGGTCATCAGCTAACCTTTAGCCAGGACAACTCCTGCCAGTTTGTACAGCGTGTTTCAACCCAGAGCTTATCGGACTCCTTTTTCTCCATATCACCGGATTCCTACCGTAAGCTCTGAACCTCTTCACCTGGATCATCGAAGCTAGCTAGCTGTATCCGATTGGCTTCTCCTGGCTAACGTCTCTGTCCCGAAGCAAGCACCAATTAGCCTGGAGCTAGCCTATGCTAGGTCCATCAGCCACTCCATGGGCTACAATACCTATTTTGCCAATTGGCCTGGACCTCTTTTATTACCGATACGGAGCCCCGCCGATCCATCACGACTGGACTACCGACGTAATCCGCCCGAGGGGGTTTTTCAACAGGCTCCTTCATCGCGACGTCCCCTGAATGCCCATCTGTTAGCCACGGCCCGCTAGCTGTCTAGAGCATACCGGACTGTTAGCTGAAATGGTCCATCAGTCAATTTCTTGGGCTACTATACCTACTTTGCCAATTGGCCTGGACCCTTTTACTATACGGACCCCTGCTGATCCATCACGACTGGTCTGCCGACGTAACTGCTTGAGGGGGCTACAACAACAGACTTCGTCCGTTGCGACGTCCCTCTAAGGCCCTTCTGCTAGCCCCGGCCCGCTAGCTGTCTGAATCGCCGTGTCTCCAGCCCGTCCAGCTACTCATTAGACCCTATGATCACTCGACTATGCATGCCTCTCCCTATTGTCAATATGCCCTGTCCATTGCTGTTTTGGTTAGTAATTATTGTCTTATTTCACTGTAGAGACCACAGCCCTGCTCAATATGCCTCAGCTAACCCTCTTGTCCAACCTCCCACACATGCGGTGACCTCACCTGGTTTAATTGATGTCAATAGAGATAAAACCTCTCTCATCGTCACTCAATGCCTAGGCTTACCTCAACTGTATTCACATCCTACCATACCTTTGTCTGTACATTATGCATTGAATCTATTCTACCGCGCCCAGAAACCTGCTCCTTTTACTCTCTGTTCTGAAAGTACTAGACGACCAGTTCTTATAGCCCTTATCCGTACCCTTATCCTACTCCTTCAGTGTTCCTCTGGTGATGTAGAGGTTAATCCACGTCCTGCAGTGCCTAGCTCCACTCCTATTCCCCAGGTGCTCTCATTTGTTGACTTCTGTAACCATAAAAGCCTTTGTTTCATGCATGTTAACAGTAGAAGCCTCCTCCCTAAGTTTGTTTTATTCACTGCTTTAGCACACTGACAACCCGGATGTCCTAGCTGTGTCTGAATCCTGGCTTAGGAAGGCCACCAAAAAACCCACACTTTCCATCCCTAACTTTAACATTTTCAGACAAGATAGAACTGCCAAAGGGGGCGGAGTTGCAATCTACTGCAGAGATAGCCCTGCAGGGTTCTGTCTTACTATCCAGGTCTGTGCCCAAACAATGAGCTTATACTTTTTAAAATCCACCTTTCCAGAAACAAGTCTCTCACCATTGCCGCTTGCTATAGACCACCTTCTGCCCCCAGCTGTGCCCTGGTCACCATATGTGAATTGATTGCCCCCATCTATCTTCAGAGCTCATGCTGTTAGGTGACCTAAACTGGGACATACTTAACACTCTGGCCATTCTACAATCTAAGCTTGTTGCCCTCAATCTCACACAAATTATCAATGAACCTACCAGGTACAACCCCAAATCCGTAAGCACAGGCACCCTCACCCTAACCAACCTGCCCTCCAAATACACCTCTGCTGTCTTCAACCAGGATCTCAGCGATCACTGCCTCATTGCTTGCGTCCATAATGGGTCTGCAGTCAAACGACCACCCCTCATCACTGTCAAACGCTCCCTAAAACACTTCAGCGAGCAGGCCTTTCTAATCGACTTGGCCCGGGTATCCTGGAAGAATATTGACCTCATTCCGTCAGTAGAAGATGCCTGGTTATTCTTTAAAAGTGCTTTCCTCACAATCTTAAATAAGCATGCCCCATTCAAAAAATGTAGAACCAGGAACAGATATAGCCCGTGGTTCACTCCAGACCTGACTGCCCTTGAACAGCACCAAAACATCCTGTGGCGTACGGCATTAGCATCAAATAGCCCCCGCGATATGCAACTTTCAGGGAAGTCAGGAACCAATATACACAGGCAGTTAGGAAAGCAAAGGCTAGCTTTTTCAAACAGAAATTTGCATCCTGCAGCATAATCTCCAAAAAGTTCTGGGACACTGTAAAGTCCATGGATAATAAGAGCACCTCCTTCCAGCTGCCCACTGCACTGAGGCTAGGAATTACTGTCACCACCGATAAATCTACAATAATTGAGAATTTCAATACGCATTTTTCTACTTCTGGCCATGCTTTCCACCCGGTCAGCTGCCCGGCACCCCCCACAGCAACTTGCCCAAACCTCCCCCATTTCTCCTTCACCCAAATCCAGATAGCTGATGTTCTGAAAGAGCTGCAAAATCTGGACCCCAACAAATCAGCAGGGCTAGACAATCTGGACCCTCTCTTTCTAAAATTATCAGCCGAAATTGTTGCAACCCCTATTACTAGCCTGTTCAACCTCTCTTTCGTATTGTCTGAGATACCCAAAGATTGGAAAGCTGCCATGGTCATCCTCCTCTTCAAAGGGGGAGACACTCTAGACCCAAACTGCTACAGACCTATAGCTATCCTACCCTGCCTTTCTAAGGTCTTCGAAAGCCAAGTTAACAAACAGATCACCGACCATTTCGAATCCCACCGTACCTTCTCCATTATGCAATCTGGTTTCCGAGCTGGTCATGGGTGCACCTCAGCCACGCTCAAGGTCCTAAACGATATCATAACCGCCATCGATAAGAGACAATACTGTGCAGCTGTATTCATCAACCTGGCCAAGGCTTTTGACTCTGTCAATCACCACATTCTTATCTGCAGACTCAACAGCCTTGGTTTCTCAAATTACTTCCTCGCCTGGTTCACCAACTACTTCTCAGACAGAGTTCAGTGTGTCAAATCAGAGGGCCTGTTGTCCAGACCTCTGGCAGTCTCTATGGGGGTGCCACAGGGTTCAATTCTCGGGCCGACTCTTTTCTCTGTATACATCAATGATGTCGCTCTTGCTGCTGGTGATTCTCCAATCCACCTCTACACAGACGACACCATTCTGTATACTTATGGCCCTTCTTTGGACACTGCGTTAACTAAACTCCAGATAAGCTTCAATGCCATACAACTCTCCTTCCATTGCCTCCAACTGCTCTTAAATGCAAGTAAAACTAAAATGCCTGACTTAGAATATGTGGACAACTACAAATACCTAGGTGTCTGGTTAGACTGTAAAAACTCTCCTTCCAGACTCACATTAAGCATCTGCAATCCAAAATTAAATCTAGAATCGGCTTCCTATTTCGCAACAAAGCATCCTTTGCTCATGCTGCCAAACATACCCTTGTAAAACTGACTATCCTGCCGATCCTTGACTTCGGCGATGTCATTTACAAAATAGCCTCAAACACTCTACTCAGCAAATTGATGCAGTCTATCACAGTGCCATCGTTCTGTCACCAAAGCCCCATATACTACATTTACGTCATTTAGCAGACGCTCTTATCCAGAGCGACTTACAAATTACCCACCACTGCGACCTGTATGCTCTCATTGGCTGGCCCTCGCTTCATATTTGTCACACAAACCCACTGGCTCCAGGTCATCTATAAGTCTTTGCTAGGTAAAGCCCCACCTTAGCTCACTGGTCACCATAGCAGCACCCACCCATAGCCCGCGCTCCAGCAGGTATATTTCACGGGTCACCCCCAAAGCCAATTCCTCCTTTGGCCGCATTTCCTTCCAGTTCTCTGCTGCCAATGACTGGAATGAATTGCAAAAATCGCTGAAGCTGGAGACCCATATCTCCCTCACTAACTTTAAGCACCAGGTGTCAGAGCAGCTCACAGATCACTGCACCTGTATATAGCCCATCTGTAAATAGCCCATCCAACTACCTCATCCCCAATACTGTTATTTTTTATTTTTTTGCTCCTTTGCACCCCAGTATCTCTACTTGCACACTCATCTTCTGCACATCCATCACTCCAGTATTTAATTGCTAAATTGTAATTATTTAGCCACAATGGCCTATTTATTGCCTTACCTCCCTTATCTTACCTCACTTGCACACACTGTATATAGACTTTTTTCTCTATTGTATTATTGACTGTATGTTTGTTTATTCCATGTGTAACTCTGTGTTGTTGTTTGTGTCGCACTGCTTTGCTTTATCTTGGCCAGGTCACAGTTGTAAATGAGAACTTGTTCTCAACTAGCCTACCTGGTTAAATAAAGGTGAAATTAAAATTAAAATTAATTAAATGAATTAAAATAAATTAGGATTTGTGGCACCACGGAAGAAGTTGTTTAAAACCTGTTGGGGCTAGGGGGCAGTATTTGCACGGCCGGATTAAAAACGTACCCGATTTAATCTGGTTACTACTCCTGCCCAGTAACTAGAATATGCATATAATTGTTTGATTTGGATAGAGAACACCCTAAAGTTTCTAAAACTGTTTGAATGGTGTCTGTGAGTATAACAGAACTCATTTGGCAGGCCAAAATCTGAGAAGATTCCAAACAGGAAGCGCTCTCTCTGACCATTTCATGGCCTTCTTGATCATCTCTAACCAAAACAGGGGATCTCTGGCATGATGTGACATTTTCTAACGCTCCCATAGGCTCTCAGAAGGCGCCAAAAAGCTGAATGGTGGCTTTGCAGGCCCTGGCTGAAAAACATTAGCGCATTTTGTAAGTGGTCGATCTGAGAACAATGATACTGGAGGCGCGTGCCCGAGCCGACACCATGTTTACTTTCTCTCTCTTTGAACGAAAACAACATTTACATTACATTTACATTTAAGTCATTTAGCAGACGCTCTTATCCAGAGCGACTTACAAATTGGTGCATTCACCTTAAGATATCCAGTGGAACAACCACTTTACAATAGTGCATCTAAATCTTTCGGGGGGGGGGGTAGAAGGATTACTTTATCCTATCCCAGGTATTCCTTAAAGAGGTGGGGTTTCAGGTGTCTCCGGAAGGTGGTGATTGACTCCGCTGTCCTGGCGTCGTGAGGGAGCTTGTTCCACCATTGGGGTGCCAGAGCAGCGAACAGTTTTGACTGGGCTGAGCGGGAGCTGTGCTTCCTCAGAGGTAGGGAGGCGAGCAGGCCAGAGGTGGATGAACGCAGTGCCCTTGTTTGGGTGTAGGGCCTGATCAGAGCCTGAAGGTACGGAGGTGCCGTTCCCCTCACAGCTCCGTAGGCAAGCAGCATGGACTTGTAGCGGATGCGAGCTTCAACTGGAAGCCATTGGAGAGAGCGGAGGAGCGGGGTGACGTGAGAGAACTTGGGAAGGTTGAACACCAGACGGGCTGCGGCGTTCTGGATGAGTTGTAGGGGTTTAATGGCACAGGCAGGGAGCCCAGCCAACAGCGAGTTGCAGTAATCCAGATGGGAGATGACAAGTGCCTGGACTAGGACCTGCGCCGCTTCCTGTGTGAGGCAGGGTCGTACTCTGCGAATGTTGTAGAGCATGAACCTACAGGATCGGGTCACCGCCTTGATGTTAGTGGAGAACAACAGGGTGTTGTCCAGGGTCACGCCAAGGTTCTTAGCACTCTGGGAGGAGGACACAAGGGAGTTGTCAACCGTGATGGCGAGATCATGGAACGGGCAGTCCTTCCCTGGGAGGAGGAGCAGCTCCGTCTTGCCGAGGTTCAGCTTGAGGTGGTGAGCCGTCATCCACACTGATATGTCTGCCAGACATGCAGAGATGCGATTCGCCACCTGGTTATCAGAAGGGGGAAAGGAGAAGATTAATTGTGTGTCGTCTGCGTAGCAATGATAGGAGAGACCATGTGAGGATATGACCGAGCCAAGTGACTTGGTGTATATTGAGAATAGGAGAGGGCCTAGAACAGAGCCCTGGGGGACACCAGTGGTGAGAGCACGTGGTGCGGAGACAGATTCTCGCCACGCCACCTGGTAGGAGCGACCTGTCAGGTAGGACGCAATCCAAGCGTGGGCCGCGCCGGAGATGCCCAGCTTTGAGAGGGTGGAGAGGAGGATCTGATGGTTCACGGTATCAAAGGCAGCAGATAGGTCTAGAAGGATGAGAGCAGAGGAGAGAGAGTTAGCTTTAGCAGTGCGGAGAGCCTCCGTGACACAGAGAAGAGCAGTCTCAGTTGAATGCCCAGTCTTGAAACCTGACTGATTAGGATCAAGAAGGTCATTCTGAGAGAGATAGCAGGAGAGCTGGCCAAGGACGGCACGTTCAAGAGTTTTGGAGAGAAAAGAAAGAAGGGATACTGGTCTGTAGTTGTTGATATCGGAGGGATCGAGTGTAGGTTTTTTCAGAAGGGGTGCAACTCTCGCTCTCTTGAAGACGGAAGGGACGTAGCCAGCGGTCAAGGATGAGTTGATGAGCGAGGTGAGAAGGTCTCCGGAAATGGTCTGGAGAAGAGAGGAGGGGATAGGGTCAAGTGGGCAGGTTGTTGGGCGGCCGGCCGTCACGAGATTTCATCTGGAGAGAGAGGGGAGAAAGAGGTCAAAGCACAGGGTAGGGCAGTGTGAGCAGGACCAGCGGTGTCGTTTGGCTTAGCAAACGAGGATCGGATGTCATCAGCCTTCTTTTCAAAATGGTTGACGAAGTCATCCGCAGAGAGAGAGGGGGGGGGAGGGGGAGGAGGATTCAGGAGGGAGGAGAAGGTAGCAAAGAGCTTCCTAGGGTTAGAGGCAGATGCTTGGAATTTAGAGTGGTAGAAAGTGGCTTTAGCAGCAGAGACAGAAGAGGAAAATGTAGAGGAGGGCGTGAAAGGATGCCAGGTCCGCAGGGAGGCGAGATTTCCTCCATTTCCGCTCGGCTGCCCGGAGCCCTGTTCTGTGAGCTCGGAGTGAGTCGTCGAGCCACGGCGCAGGAGTGGAGGACCGAGCCGGCCTGGAGGATAGGGGACAGAGAAAATCGAAGGATGCAGAAAGGGAGGAGAGGAGGTTTGAGGAGGCAGAATCAGGAGATAGGTTGAAGAAGGTTTGAGCAGAGGGAAGAGATGATAGGATGGAAGAGGAGAGAGTAGCGGGAGAGAGAGAGCGAAGGTTGGGACGGCGCAATACCATCCGAGTAGGGGCAGAGTGAGAAGTGTTGGATGAGAGCGAGAGGGAAAAGGATACAAGGTAGTGGTCGGAGACTTGGAGGGGAGTTGCAATGAGATTCGTGGAAGAACAGCATCTAGTAAAGATGAGGTCAAGCGTATTGCCTGCCTTGTGAGTAGGGGGGGAAGGTGAGAGGGTGAGGTCAAAGGAGGAGAGGAGTGGAAAGAAGGAGGCAGAGAGGAATGAGTCAAAGGTAGACGTGGGGAGGTTAAAGTCACCCAGAACTGTGAGAGGTGAGCCATCCTCAGGGAAGGAACTTATCAAGGCATCAAGCTCATTGATGAACTCTCCAAGGGAACCTGGAGGGCGATAAATGATAAGGATGTTAAGCTTGAAAGGGCTGGTAACTGTGACAGCATGGAATTCAAATGAGGAGATAGACAGATGGGTCAGGGGAGAAAGAGAGAATGTCCACTTGGGAGAGATGAGGATTCCAGTGCCACCACCCCGCTGGCTCGATGCTCTAGGGGTATGCGAGAACACGTAGGCAGACGAGGAGAGAGCAGTAGGAGTAGCAGTGTTATCTGTGGTAATCCATGTTTCCGTCAGCGCCAGGAAGTCTAGGGACTGGAGGGTAGCATAGGCTGAGATGAACTCAGCCTTGTTGGCCGCAGACCGGCAGTTCCAGAGGCTGCCGGAGACCTGGAACTCCACGTGGGTCGTGCGCGCTGGGACCACCAGGTTAGAGTGGCAGCGGCCACGCGGTGTGAAGCGTTTGTATGGCCTGTGCAGAGGGGAGAGAACAGGGATAGCCAGACACATAGTTGACAAGCTACAGAAGAGGCTACGCTAATGCAAAGGAGATTGGAATGAGAAGTGGACTACACGTCTCGAATGTTCAGAAAGTTAAGCTTACGTTGCGAAAATCTTATTGACTAAAGTGACGAAAATGCTAGCTAACTAACACAACACTACACTAATCAAGTCGTTCCGTTGTAATGTAATAGTTTCTACAGTGCTGCTAGTCGGTAGAGGTTGGCTGTTATACAAAAGCAACTTTGTAGCTAGCTAACATAACATAACACTAATCAAGACGTTCCTTTGTAATGTATTTAGTTTCTACAATGCTGCTCGTCGGTAATAGTTGGCTGGGTATGGAACAATGGCGTCGCGGGGGACGGAAATAGCTGGCTAGCTAACCTAGCTAGCCTCGATAATTACTAAACTACACAATTATCAAGCTATGACAAAGACAGCTATGTAGCTAGCTAGCTAACACTGCACTAGTCAAATCGTTCCGTTGTAATGTAATAATTTCTACAGTGCTGCTAGTCGGTAGAGGTTGGCTATTATACAAAAGCAACTTTGTAGCTAGCTAACATAACATAACACTAATCAAGACGTTCCTTTGTAACGTATTTAGTTTCTACAATGCTGCTCGTCGGTAATAATTGGCTGGGTATGGAACAATGGCGTCGCGGGGGACGGAAATAGCTGGCTAGCTAACCTAGCTATTACTAAACTACACAATTATCAAGCTATGACAAAGACAGCTATGTAGCTAGCTAGCTAACACTGCACTAGTCAAATCGTTCCGTTGTAATGTATTAGTAATTACAGCGCTGCTAGTCGGTAGCGGTTGGCTAGCTAGCGGTGTTGACTAGCTAGCAGCTAGCAGGCAGCAGTGTTGACTACGTTAGGAGGACGAAAAAATAGCTGGCCTCGATAATTACTCTAATTACTCTAAACTACACAATTATCTTTGATAGCTAAGAAAAAATTGTTCAGATCAAACAAACCAAACCGTTGTAATGTAAAGAAGTGTAATATTACCTGTGGAGCGAAGCGAAATGCGACTGCTCGCTCCGGACCGGAAGTAGCTACTCCGTTTTACATTTAGCTCATACAACCACTCCCGGTCGGAATATTATCGCTTTTTTACGAGAAAAATGGCATAAAAATTGATTTGAAACAGCGGTTGACATGCTTCAAAGTACGGTAATGGAATATTTAGAATTTTTTTGTCACGAAACGCGTCGGGCGCATAACCCTTATTTACCCTTCGGATAGTGTCTTGAACGCACGAACAAAACACCGCTATTTGGATATAACTATGGATTATTTGGGACCAAACCAACATTTGTTATTGAAGTAGAAGACCTGGGAGTGCATTCTAACGAAGAACAGCAAAGGTAATAACATTTTTCTTATAGTAAATCTGACTTTGGTGAGGGCTAAACTTGGGGGGTGTCTATATAGCTAGCCCTGTGATGCCGGGCTATCTACTTAGAATATTGCAAAATGTGCTTTCACCGGAAAGCTATTTTAAAATCGGACATAGCGAATGCATATAGGAGTTCTGTATCTATAATTCTTAAAATAATTGTTATGTTTTTTGTGAACGTTTATCGTGAGTAATTTAGTAAATTCACCGGAAGTGTTCGGTGGGAATGCTAGTCACATGCTAATGTAAAAAGCTGGTTTTTGATATAAATATGAACTTGATTGAACAAAACATGCATTTATTGTATAACATAATGTCCTAGGTGTGTCATCTAATGAAGATCATCAAAGGTTAGTGCTGCATTTAGCTGTGGTTTGGGTTTATGTGACATTATATGCTAGCTTGAAAAATGGGTGTCTGATTATTTCTGGCTGGGTACTCTGCTGACATAATCTAATGTTTTGCTTTCGTTGTAAAGCCTTTTTGAAATCGGACAGTGTGGTTAGATTAACGAGAGTCTTGTCTTTAAAATGGTGTAAACTAGTCATATGTTTGAGAAATTGAAGTAATAGCATTTCTAAGGTATTTGAATATCGTGCCACAGGATTACACTGGCTGTTGAGTAGGTGGGACGAGGTTTTAACGAGTTACCATCTCCTGAATTAAACTCTTTAAGGTGTATATCGATTACATCGATAAACAGTCGTCTGATTAATCATTACCTCTTATCATATCATTCTGAACAGTCTGATTAATCATTACCTCTTATCATATCATTCTGATCAGTCTGATTAATCATTACCTCTTATCATATCATTCTGATCAGTCTGATTAATCATTACCTCTTATCATATCATTCTGAACAGTCTGATTAATCATTACCTCTTATCATATCATTCTGAACAGTCTGATTAATCATTACCTCTTATCATATCATTCTGATCAGTCTGATTAATCATTACCTCTTATCATATCATTCTGATCAGTCTGATTAGTCATTACCTCTTATCATATCATTCTGATCAGTCTGATTAATCATTACCTCTTATCATATCATTCTGATCAGTCTGATTAATCATTACCTCTTATCATATCATTCTGATCAGTCTGATTAATCATTACCTCTTATCATATCATTCTGAACAGTCTGATTAATCATTACCTCTTATCATATCATTCTGAACAGTCTGATTAATCATTACCTCTTATCATATCATTCTGATTAATCATTACCTCTTATCATATCATTCTGAACAGTAATCTGATTAATCATTATCTCTTATCATTCTGAACAGTTGCAACCTTTTTGGATTTGCAAAACCCCCAGCCTTGTTCATTATTCAGTACTACACAAATTGGTTTAATTGTGTATTTACTAGCTAACTAAATAATAATACAGAATACACACACACACACACTTACATGAGACAAAGGTCCCTAATGGACTGACAAAATATGGTGGCTATACACAATGAATGAAGAGGGGTGGGGAGAAGAAAGAGGGAGAAAAGGGACACTTATTATGGACACATTCTATAACTATTCTCCCATGAATCATATACTTTGCACACAAACCGCTGCCCATTTGGTGTAAGAAATCATGAATGTATTTACGTGTGAAATGCCTTCGTTCATCATTTATCACTTTCGGAACCAATCCTTCTTGGAAAAGGGTTTTGGTGGGGTTTCCTGTGGGTGTAAGGCTCTGATTGTCCACAAGAGGGCACAATGTCCTCCTTCTTAGTTGTCTGGTCTCCATGGGTGTTCATTCCTCAGAACAGCTAATCAGCTGTACCAGTGATTGTCTGAGATGAGCTTCTCGCCTCTTCCCCCTCTTGTTGGCATTCCGGATTCAGACCACGATGGACATGAGCTGAAGCTCTTCGTCTCTCTGGTCCAAAGGAAGGTGAGTTAATTTCTTCACCTCGTGTTGAGGTTCAAAGCGTCAACCGTTCAAAACGTGCAGCTCTCCACCTCATGTTTCCTGGTCTAATGTTAATTTCGTTGGCAATGCTTCTTATGCACTCTCGTCAAAGGAGACGGCTCCGTCCGTCCGTCACACTCTCCAACTTCACTCGGGGCGTGGCTACTTACTTACGAACAGTTCATAGGAGATGGATTCTCTTATACCTCATAAAATCACATTCCTACCTTAACAAAAATGCTTGAATCATTTTTCATATTCTATGCACAATGTATTCGATGGAAACTTGACAGATAAGTTACAGTATTTCATCCATACAGTTATTAATAACATCTCAAAATGAAAAGCAATATTATATTCGTTTTCCATATCTCCCCATTGACCATTCCCCACATTCTTTATGTTAGAATTATTGTTCCATTATCCACTTTTTGGACGTTAGAGCAAAACTCTCTGGAGACAAAGGGACATTCCTTGAGCCAATACTGGAGGGTAAAGAGAGAAAGTCTCCCTCACTTGTAATTTACAATAGGGTGTGAACGGTCGATCATCCAGCAGCTCCCCCTCTCCCCTCTGTGGGGGAGAGAGAGGCCTGGTTACTGTCACCCCCCCCCCCCCCCCCCACTTGACTAGCCTCATCGAGAACCAGCCGTGACAACAACAGGACTTTGGCGACATGGCAACGAGAGACTACTACTTGACTGACCCAGAATAATTAAACTACTTGATGAGACTGACACAGAAATTAGAGAGTATGAAGCGTTGTTGTCATTGAAGAATTTGCTTTTATTTTAATTTGCCATAATGTACAGAGCTTGTCTGCTAAATAAACATTACAATCCTCTGGATGAGATATCTGACTGTGTTATGTTGTGTGTGTGTCATTAAGTGTGTGTGTGTGTGTGTCATGCAGTGTGTGTGTCATGCAGTGTGTGTGTGCAGCAGAGCGCCCTCAGTGTGTGTGTGTATCATACAGTGTGTGCAGCAGAGCGCCCTAAGTGTGTGTGTGTGTGTATCATGCAGTGTGTGTGCAGCAGAGCGCCCTCAGTGTGTGTCTGAAGGACCTCATGCGATAGGCGTAGAGCAGCGGGTTAAGGGCAGAGTTGGCGTGGGACAGCAGTATGGCTGCCAGGGTGAGGGGCAGGGGCACATGACAGCGCGGGCACATCAACGTAACACAGTTCAGGAAGTGGAGAGGCAGCCAGCACAGCATGAACAGGAACAACACCAGGAATAGAGAGGTGGCCTTCCTCACCTCACGACGCATACGCACCGCTCGTTTATACTCGCTGCCGCCGGACCCACACCTGGCTTTTACTGGACCTCGAGACTCAGACTTGGATTCACTGGCTACCACAGACCCAGAATCAGTTCTAACACACCCACTAGCATGGCTAGTCATCTCCCCAGTATTTCCACTCCAACTCTCACCCTCTGGCCATTTATTCCCAGCTCTTCCCCACACTGCTACCCCACTAACACCCCAAGCCTCAACCCTAGTCCTCTTTCCAGCCCCAGCCTCAACTCTAGTCCTCTTTCCAGCCCCAAACTCAACCCTAGTCCTCTTTCCAGCCCCGGCCTCATCCTCTCTGCTCCCAGCCCCAGACCCACAATCCCTGGTATCAGGTCTGGCTGGTCCCCTCTCTCCATCCCTGGTATCAGGTCTGGCTGGTCCCCTCTCTCCATCCCTGGTATCAGGTCTGGCTGGTCCACTCTCTCCCTCCCTGGTATCAGGTCTGGCTGGTCCCCTCCCTCCATCCCTGGTATCAGGTCTGGCTGGTCCCCTCTCTCCATCCCTGGTATCAGGTCTGGCTGGTCCACTCTCTCCCTCCCTGGTATCAGGTCTGGCTGGTCCACTCTCTCCCTCCCTGGTATCAGGTCTGGCTGGTCCACTCTCTCCATCCCTGGTATCAGGTCTGGCTGGTCCCCTCTCTCCATCCCTGGTATCAGGTCTGGCTGGTCCACTCTCTCCATCCCTGGTATCAGACCTGACTGGTCCACTCTCTCCATCCCTGGTATCAGGTCTGGCTGGTCCACTCTCTCCATCCCTGGTATCAGACCTGACTGGTCCACTCTCTCCCTCCCTGGTATCAGGTCTGGCTGGTCCCCTCCCGGCTGCGATGCGTCTGAGCTGCTGTCTGACCGTGAGGAAGATGTGACCGTAGATGATAAACATAACCACCAGGGGAACCAGCACGCAGCCCAAGAAGTTGAAGTAGACCATATAACTCAAATCGACCACACAAGGGAACAGACAGGCCCTGCAAAAAAAAAAATAGTGAAGAGATTACACTTTTAATTTTAATTTAATACAGCATTATTTTTGATAGAAATTAGTTAGCGTATCATTTAAATTTCAAAGTTCAAGTAAACCATATATTGGTGACAACCAAGTAGTTACAGATTGTAAGATTAACATTTAAATACAGATTTAAAGATGAAAAAGGTTCAACAGTGTAATGTTATGACACGTACCCAGAAGGTGGCAGTGATCCGTGCCAGCCCATCAGAGGGATGGAACCAGAGAGTAGGGCCAGACACCAGGTGAGGATCAGGGCCAGCCGGGCGTTCCTGATTCATTTTTATTTTTGGAGGTAAAACAATTAGAACGGTTTAAATACAGTTTTAAAAAGTACAAAAGGAACCCAGAGGATGACACATGAAAGTGTAAAAACACTTATTTTCAATGTGGTTCTGGGTGTCGGCCAATGCAGGACATAACACATACATGGAAATACACAGGAAAACACATGGCTAGCAGCTAACTAGCCCTATCCACCTGGGTGGACTATGATCAGCAGCTAACTAGCCCTATCTACCTGGGTGGCCTATGATCAGCAGCTAACTAGCCCTATCTACCTGGGTAACCTATGATCAGAGGCTAACTAGCCCTATCCACCTGGGTAACCTATGATCAGAGGCTAACTAGCCCTATCCACCTGGGTGGACTATGATCAGCAGCTAACTAGCCCTATCCACCTGAGTGGACTATGATCAGCAGCTAACTAGTCCTATCCACCTGGGTGGACTATGATCAGCAGCTAACTAGCCTCATCCACCTGGGTGGACTATGATCAGCAGCTAACTAGCCCTATCCACCTGGGTGGACTACGATCAGCAGCTAACTAGTCTACATGCACCTGGGTGGACTATGATCAGCAGCTAACTAGCCTCATCCACCTGGGTGGCCTATGATCAGCAGCTAACTAGCCCTATCCACCTGGGTGGACTATGATCAGCAGCTAACTAGTCTACATCCACCTGGGTGGACTATGATCAGCAGCTAACTAGCCTCATCCACCTGGGTGGCCTATGATCAGCAGCTAACTAGTCCTATCCACCTGGGTGGACTATGATCAGCAGCTAACTAGTCCTATCCACCTGCGTGGACTATGATCAGCAGCTAACTAGCCTCATCCACCTGGGTGGACTATGATCAGCAGCTAACTAGCCCTATCCACCTGGGTGGACTATGATCAGCAGCTAACTAGCCCTATCCACCTGGGTGGACTATGATCAGCAGCTAACTAGCCCTATCCAACTGGGTGGACTATGATCAGCAGCTAACTAGCCCTATCCACCTGGATGGCCTATGATCAGCAGCTAACTAGCCCTATCCACCTGGGTGGACTATGATCAGCAGCTAACTAGCCCTATCCACCTGGGTGGACTATGATCAGCAGCTAACTAGCCTCATCCACCTGGGTGGACTATGATCAGCAACTAACTAGCCCTATCCACTGGGTGGACTATGATCAGCAGCTAACTAGCCCTATCCACCTGGGTGGACTATGATCAGCAGCTAACTAGCCCTATCCACCTGGGTGGCCTATGATCAGCAGCTAACTAGTCCTATCCACCTGGGTGGACTATGATCAGCAGCTAACTAGCCCTATCCACCTGGGTGGACTATGATCAGCAGCTAACTAGCCCTATCCACCTGGGTGTTCTATGATCAGCAGCTAACTAGCCCTATCCACCTGGGTGGCCTATGATCAGCAGCTAACTAGCCCTATCCACCTGGGTGGACTATGATCAGCAGCTAACTAGTCTACATCCACCTGGGTGGACTATGATCAGCAGCTAACTAGCCCTATCCACCTGGGTGGCCTATGATCAGCAGCTAACTAGCCCTATCCACCTGGGTGGACTATGATCAGCAGCTAACTAGTCCTATCCACCTGGGTGGACTATGATCAGCAGCTAACTAGCCTCATCCACCTGGGTGGACTATGATCAGCAGCTAACTAGCCTCATCCACCTGGGTGGACTATGATCAGCAGCTAACTAGCCCTATCCACCTGGGTGGACTATGATCAGAAGCTAACTAGTCTACATCCACCTGGGTGGACTATGATCAGCAGCTAACTAGCCTCATCCACCTGGGTGGCCTATGATCAGCAGCTAACTAGCCCTATCCACCTGGGTGGACTATGATCAGCAGCTAACTAGTCTACATCCACCTGGGTGGACTATGATCAGCAGCTAACTAGCCTCATCCACCTGGGTGGCCTATGATCAGCAGCTAACTAGTCCTATCCACCTGGGTGGACTATGATCAGCAGCTAACTAGTCCTATCCACCTGGGTGGACTATGATCAGCAGTTAACTAGCCTCATCCACCTGGGTGGACTATGATCAGCAGCTAACTAGCCCTATCCACCTGGGTGGACTATGATCAGCAGCTAACTAGCCCTATCCACCTGGGTGGCCTATGATCAGCAGCTAACTAGCCCTATCCACCTGGGTGGCCTATGATCAGCAGCTAACTAGTCCTATCCACCTGGGTGGACTATGATCAGCAGCTAACTAGCCCTATCCACCTGGGTGGACTATGATCAGCAGCTAACTAGCCCTATCCAACTGGGTGGACTATGATCAGCAGCTAACTAGCCCTATCCACCTGGATGGCCTATGATCAGCAGCTAACTAGCCCTATCCACCTGGGTGGACTATGATCAGCAGCTAACTAGCCCTATCCACCTGGGTGGACTATGATCAGCAGCTAACTAGCCTCATCCACCTGGGTGGACTATGATCAGCAACTAACTAGCCCTATCCACTGGGTGGACTATGATCAGCAGCTAACTAGCCTCATCCACCTGGGTGGACTATGATCAGCAGCTAACTAGCCCTATCCACCTGGGTGGACTACGATCAGCAGCTAACTAGTCTACATGCACCTGGGTGGACTATGATCAGCAGCTAACTAGCCTCATCCACCTGGGTGGCCTATGATCAGCAGCTAACTAGTCCTATCCACCTGGGTGGACTATGATCAGCAGCTAACTAGCCCTATCCACCTGGGTGGACTATGATCAGCAGCTAACTAGCCTCATCCACCTGGGTGGACTATGATCAGCAGCTAACTAGCCCTATCCACCTGGGTGGCCTATGATCAGCAGCTAACTAGCCCTATCCACCTGGGTGGACTATGATCAGCAGCTAACTAGCCCTATCCACCTGGGTGGACTATGATCAGCAGCTAACTAGCCCTATCCACCTGGGTGGACTATGATCAGCAGCTAAATAGCCCTATCCACCTGGGTGGGCTATGAGCAGCAGCTAACTAGCCTCATCCACCTGGGTGGACTATGATCAGCAGCTAACTAGCCTCATCCACCTGGGTGGACTATGATCAGCAGCTAACTAGCCCTATCCACCTGGGTGGACTATGATCAGCAGCTAACTAGCCCTATCCACCTGGGTGGACTATGATCAGCAGCTAACTAGCCCTATCCAACTGGGTGGACTATGATCAGCAGCTAACTAGCCCTATCCACCTGGATGGCCTATGATCAGCAGCTAACTAGCCCTATCCACCTGGGTGGACTATCATCAGCAGCTAACTAGCCCTATCCACCTGGGTGGACTATGATCAGCAGCTAACTAGCCTCATCCACCTGGGTGGACTATGATCAGCAACTAACTAGCCCTATCCACTGGGTGGACTATGATCAGCAGCTAACTAGCCTCATCCACCTGGGTGGACTATGATCAGCAGCTAACTAGCCCTATCCACCTGGGTGGACTACGATCAGCAGCTAACTAGTCTACATGCACCTGGGTGGACTATGATCAGCAGCTAACTAGCCTCATCCACCTGGGTGGCCTATGATCAGCAGCTAACTAGTCCTATCCACCTGGGTGGACTATGATCAGCAGCTAACTAGCCCTATCCACCTGGGTGGACTATGATCAGCAGCTAACTAGCCTCATCCACCTGGGTGGACTATGATCAGCAGCTAACTAGCCCTATCCACCTGGGTGGCCTATGATCAGCAGCTAACTAGCCCTATCCACCTGGGTGGACTATGATCAGCAGCTAACTAGCCCTATCCACCTGGGTGGACTATGATCAGCAGCTAACTAGTCCTATCCACCTGGGTGGACTATGCTCAGCAGCTAACTAGCCTCATCCACCTGGGTGGACTATGCTCAGCAGCTAACTAGCCTCATCCACCTGGGTGGACTATGATCAGCAGCTAACTAGCCCTATCCACCTGGGTGGACTATGATCAGCAGCTAACTAGCCCTATCCACCTGGTTGGCCTACCTGGGGCTCACGATCCTCTGGTACTGGAGCGGCAGCAGGATGGCCACGTAGCGCTCTGCGGCTACCGCTAGCAGGCTGAGGATGGAGCTCTCGGTTAGCACGATGAGCACGCTGAGGAGGAGCAGACACAGAGGCAGGTTGTGGTGCGGCAGACCCAGGTCGGTCAACACGGCACACGGGATCGCCAGCACGCCCACAAAGATGTCGGCCATCGCAAGCGACACCTGGGAAAGGGGATCGAGGAGAGATATATTTCTTCCTGGGTTCTTTTGGGTTTCTATTAGCTCATCTTCTCCACAGAGTTAGATAGAGGATTCATTTTTGTATGTGTGCCATTATTGCATTTGTAAAGTAGTACATTTTCTTCTCGTGTTTGAAAAAAGTGTACGGTTAATATTGGTGATTTACCTCCACCTGCAGTGCTGGTGTACTGAACCAAATCTTGTCGTTAATTTATTGTGGCCACTAGGTGGCGGTGATATAGCATCAAGCCATTTACTAACCACAACAATCCAATTTGAAGACAATACTCAGACCATTGGCTGATCGCTCCCAACCATAGGAATCCCCACCCAGTTGACTACTTTAAAATGGTGGAAGTCCTGAATGGCAATGCCCATGCTAAAACAGGTTTTATCCATCCAGAGTCAACTATCTATCTCTATGATCTTCCTGCTTCCCATAGGGACCTTTTTAACAATGTAACACGTTTCTCAGCCTCTCACCAGGAAGTAGTTGGTGACGGTGCGTAGCTTCCGGTTTTGGTTCACGGCCAGACAGACCAGGATATTCCCAGCGATAGCGAGGAGAGCAATGAGCAGCTCAGCGGCGATGTAGGGCCAAGTAATACCGGGGACGGGGACGTGGCTACTGGAGAGTTGGAATGCATCACATCTATCCCTGGTACTGATGTTCATACTGATAATACTACCTGTTGATAAACACACACAAAGTAAAATACAGTTCATGTTCAAAACATTTTATTACACTTTTTCCTTCAGCTAGCAGGCTTGCGTTTACCTAGAGCTGGTTAAAAGGTTAGGCTATGTTAAAGAGGATAGAATTGAGAGACAATGGTACCTGTGTACCTGACTGTTAAGATAGACCCTCCTCCTCCCACTGTCACTCAGCTGTCTTCTGACCTGTAGTCTACAGACTGAAAACACTACCTCCCACCGTCACTCAGCTGTCTTCTGACCTGTAGTCTACAGACTGAAAACACTTCCTCCCACCGTCACTCAGCTGTCTTCTGACCTGTAGTCTACAGACTGAAAACACTTCCTCCCACCGTCACTCAGCTGTCTTCTGACCTGTGGTCTACAGACTGAAAACACTACCTTCCACCGTCACTCAGCTGTCTTCTGACCTGTAGTCTACAGACTGAAAACACTACCTTCCACCGTCACTCAGCTGTCTTCTGACCTGTAGTCTACAGAGTGAAAACACTTCCTCCCACCGTCACTCAGCTGTCTTCTGACCTGTAGTCTACAGAGTGAAAACACCTCCTCGTGATTCTTTAATCTGCCTATTCCTTGTGCTCACCTGCTAAGCCGTGAAATCGACCCTGACTATTGACAAGCACACACACAGACACACAGACACAGTGTGCATTTCTATTTAACCAGTCTGATAGTGGATGGAAGTTCATTCAAACAGCAGCTGGTGATGAATAGATTAATTTTCTTTCAACGGTCGATTGTATGTACAGTATGGACAGAATATTCAATGAAAACAATCCCTCTAATAACATCCCAGAAAACCAAAATTGGTTCTGTGAAAGTGTAACAGAACATTTGTTAGGTCACGGCAAATGTTCTCATAACACAAAAACGGTCTAGTTGTGCTTATGATCATAGAATGTTTGTATAAAACATTTGCCTGATGTTGCAAGAATGTTCCTAGAACACATTTAATCTGTTATTTAAAAGTTCCCAGAATGTTTCATTAGGTTGTGGGAACAGTCTGATGGGAACATTGTGGGAACATCACAAAAACGGTCCAGTTGTGTGGATGATTCTACAATGTTTCTTTTTAAAAACAGTCACCTGATGTTACAAGAACGTTCCCAGAATGCAGTTCTCCCTTAAAAAGGTTCCCACAAATATTATTTAGGTTGTGGGAACATTGTGGAGATATGACAAGAGATATGTTCCTAAAACACAAAAACATTCAAGTTCTGTTGACATTCAGATAATATTTTTATCAGGGTGCACAAACAATTCCTTTGATGTTGCTAGAACGTTGACAGAACAACGTTTCACTTCTTTATAGGTTTCCCAGAACATTAAAACCTCTTTAGCCTAGGGGGCAGTATTTTCACGTCCGGATGAAAAGCGTGCCCAAAGTAAACTGCCTGTTACTCAGGCCCAGAAGCTAGGATATGCATATGCATGGTAGTATTGGATAGAAAACACTCTAAAATGTATAAAAAAACTGTTAAAATAATGTATGTGAGTATAACAGAAATGATTTTGCAGGCGAAACCATGTGCACAATCCATCCAGGGAATTATTATTTTGAGGTCATTGTGTTTTCCAATGCTTTTCTATGGGAAACCTGGCTTCCACTAGATATCAACAGTCTTCAGAAATTGTTCGATGTTTTTCTTTTGAGAAATTAAGAAGTTGTCCTATTCTTTCCATCTGTCACTCAGATAGACTCAAGTCTTTTGGTGCGCGTGAACAGGAGTGCGCTCCTCATTTTTCTTCGGTATTGGAAACAGTTTATCCCATCTTAAATTTTATTGATTATTTACATTTTAGGGTACCTGAGGTTAGATTAGAAACATTGTTTGAAATGTTTGGACCAAGTTTACAGGTAACTTATTAGATAGTTTGTAGTCATGTTGGGCGAGTTGAAACCGGTGTATTTCTGAATCAAACGCGCCAAATAAATGGACATTTTGAGGATATAAAGAAGGAATTTATTGAACAAAACGACCATTCATTGTGTCACTGGGACATTTGGGATTGCAAAAAGATGAAGGTCTTCAAAGGTAAGGCATTTATTATATCGCTATTTCTGACTTTCGTGTCACACCTGCCTGGTTGCAAAAAGTTTTCATGTTTTTGTATTCGGGGCGCTGTCCTCAGATAATCGCATGGTGCTTTCACCGTAAAGCTTTTCGAAATCTGACACAGCGGCTGGATTAACAAGAAGTTAAGCTTTATTTTGATATATTACACTTGTATTTATATGAATGTTAAATATTTATATTTCAGTAGTTTGAATTTGGCGTGCTGCAATTTCACCAGATGTTGTCAAATCTATCCCGCTAACGGGACTCGAGCTTAAGGGATCCCTAAGAGGGTCCCTTAACAATTAACTAGTTTGTGGGAACAGTGTGGGTACATTACAAAAGATAGGTTCTCAAAACACAAAATATGCTCAGTTG
Organism: Salmo trutta; assembly: GCF_901001165.1. Classification (NCBI taxonomy): domain Eukaryota; kingdom Metazoa; phylum Chordata; class Actinopteri; order Salmoniformes; family Salmonidae; genus Salmo; species Salmo trutta. The sequence goes on along the minus strand of NC_042981.1, from coordinate 5,998,741 downwards.
TGATGACATTAATACAATGTTTAAGTTAAGTTGCACAGCACATTCCTATAATGTTGACAGAACACCTGGTCTAAGTTATTTAAAACGTTCCCAGAACATTTAAATAAGTTATGGGAGTTGTTCTTGGATGTTGCAATAATAATATTCCCACAATGTTCCACAATTTCCAAACAAGTCAGATTTTATGACGTTCATAGCATATTTGTTTTAGGTTTAACATAATATTTCAATGATGTTCACGCAATATACGTTTTACCTTGTCTTGGAGGTCCTCAGAACATTTCGAAAATGCTATACGTAAGTTTTGCCTAATATTACCACAACATTCTCAGTATGCAAATACATCCCCAATATGTTTCTCTATAGACTGGAATACATCCCCATTATGTTTCTATCCAGACTGGAATACATCCCCATTGTGTTTCTCTATAGACTGGAATACATCCCCATTATGTTTCTCTATAGACTGGAATACATCCCCATTATGTTTCCCTATAGACTGGAATACATCCCCATTATGTTTCTATCCAGACTGGAATACATCCCCATTATGTTTCTCTATAGACTGGAATACATCCCCATTATGTTTCTCTATAGACTGGAATACATCCCCATTGTGTTTCTCTCCAGACTGGAATACATCCCCATTATGTTTCTCTATAGACTGGAATACATCCCCATTATGTTTCTCTATAGACTGGAATACATCCCCATTATGTTTCTCTATAGACTGGAATACATCCCAATTATGTTTCCCTCCAGACTGGAATACATCCCCATTATGTTTCTATCCAGACTGGAATACATCCCCATTATGTTTCTCTATAGACTGGAATACATCCCCATTATGTTTCTCTATAGACTGGAATACATCCCCATTATGTTTCTATCCAGATTGGAATACATCCCCATTATGTTTCTCTATAGATTAGAATACATCCCCATTATGTTTCTCTATAGACTGGAATACATCCCCATTATGTTTCTATCCAGACTGGAATACATCCCCATTATGTTTCTCTATAGACTGGAATACATCCCCATTATGTTTCTATCCAGACTGGAATACATCCCCATTATGTTTCTCTATAGACTGGAATACATCCCCATTGTGTTTCTATCCAGACTGGAATACATCCCCATTATGTTTCTCTATAGACTGGAATACATCCCCATTATGTTTCTCTATAGACTGGAATACATCCCCATTATGTTTCTCTATAGATTAGAATACATCCCCATTATGTTTCTCTATAGACTGGAATACATCCCCATTATGTTTCTCTATAGACTGGAATACATCCCCATTATGTTTCTATCCAGACTGGAATACATCCCCATTATGTTTCTCTATAGACTGGAATACATCCCCATTATGTTTCTCTATAGACTGGAATACATCCCCATTATGTTTCCCTATAGACTGGAATACATCCCCATTATGTTTCTCTATAGACTGGAATACATCCCCATTATGTTTCTATCCAGACTGGAATACATCCCCATTATGTTTCCCTCCAGACTGGAATACATCCCCATTATGTTTCTCTATAGACTGGAATACATCCCCATTGTGTTTCTATCCAGACTGGAATACATCCCCATTATGTTTCTCTATAGACTGGAATACATCCCCATTATGTTTCTATCCAGACTGGAATACATCCCCATTATGTTTCTCTATAGACTGGAATACATCCCCATTATGTTTCTCTATAGACTGGAATACATCCCCATTATGTTTCTCTATAGACTGGAATACATCCCCATTATGTTTCTCTATAGACTGGAATACATCCCCATTATGTTTCTATCCAGACTGGAATACATCCCCATTATGTTTCTCTATAGACTGGAATACATCCCCATTATGTTTCTCTATAGACTGGAATACATCCCCATTATGTTTCCCTATAGACTGGAATACATCCCCATTATGTTTCTCTATAGACTGGAATACATCCCCATTATGTTTCTCTATAGACTGGAATACATCCCCATTATGTTTCTATCCAGACTGGAATACATCCCCATTATGTTTCTCTATAGACTGGAATACATCCCCATTATGTTTCTCTATAGACTGGAATACATCCCCATGATGTTTCTATCCAGACTGGAATACATCCCCATTATGTTTCTCTATAGACTGGAATACATCCCCATTATGTTTCTATCCAGACTGGAATACATCCCCATTATGTTTCTCTATAGACTGGAATACATCCCCCTTATGTTTCTATCCAGATTGGAATACATCCCCATTATGTTTCTATCCAGACTGGAATACATCCCCATTATGTTTCTATCCAGACTGGAATACATCCCCATTATGTTTCTCTATAGACTGGAATACATCCCCATTATGTTTCCCTATAGACTGGAATACATCCCCATTATGTTTCTCTATAGACTGGAATACATCCCCATTATGTTTCTCTATAGACTGGAATACATCCCCATTATGTTTCTCTATAGATTAGAATACATCCCCATTATGTTTCTATCCAGACTGGAATACATCCCCATTATGTTTCTCTATAGACTGGAATACATCCCCATTATGTTTCTCTATAGACTGGAATACATCCCCATTGTGTTTCTATCCAGACTGGAATACATCCCCATTGTGTTTCTATCCAGATAGGAATACATCCCCATTATGTTTCTCTATAGACTGGAATACATCCCCATTATGTTTCTCTATAGACTGGAATACATCCCCATGATGTTTCTATCCAGACTGGAATACATCCCCATTATGTTTCTCTATAGACTGGAATACATCCCCATTATGTTTCTATCCAGATTGGAATACATCCCCATTATGTTTCTATCCAGACTGGAATACATCCCCATTATGTTTCCCTATAGACTGGAATACATCCCCATTGTGTTTCTCTATAGATTGGAATACATCCCCATTATGTTTCTCTATAGATTAGAATACATCCCCATTATGTTTCTATCCAGACTGGAATACATCCCCATTATGTTTCTCTATAGACTGGAATACATCCCCATTATGTTTCTCTATAGACTGGAATACATCCCCATTATGTTTCCCTATAGACTGGAATACATCCCCATTATGTTTCCCTATAGACTGGAATACATCCCCATTATGTTTCTATCCAGACTGGAATACATCCCCATTATGTTTCCCTATAGACTGGAATACATCCCCATTATGTTTCTCTATAGACTGGAATACATCCCCATTATGTTTCTATCCAGACTGGAATACATCCCCATTGTGTTTCTCTATAGACTGGAATACATCCCCATTATGTTTCCCTATAGACTGGAATACATCCCCATTATGTTTCCCTATAGACTGGAATACATCCCCATTATGTTTCCCTATAGACTGGAATACATCCCCATTATGTTTCTATCCAGATTAGAATACATCCCCATTATGTTTCTCTATAGACTGGAATACATCCCCATTATGTTTCCCTATAGACTGGAATACATCCCCATTATGTTTCTCTATAGACTGGAATACATCCCCATTATGTTTCTATCCAGACTGGAATACATCCCCATTATGTTTCTATCCAGACTGGAATACATCCCCATTATGTTTCCTTATAGACTGGAATACATCCCCATTATGTTTCTATCCAGACTGGAATACATCCCCATTATGTTTCTCTATAGACTGGAATACATCCCCATTATGTTTCCCTATAGACTGGAATACATCCCCATTATGTTTCTCTATAGACTGGAATACATCCCCATTATGTTTCTATCCAGACTGGAATACATCCCCATTATGTTTCTATCCAGACTGGAATACATCCCCATTATGTTTCTCTATAGACTGGAATACATCCCCATTATGTTTCCCTATAGACTGGAATACATCCCCATTGTGTTTCTCTATAGATTGGAATACATCCCCATTATGTTTCTCTATAGACTGGAATACATCCCCATTATGTTTCTCTATAGACTGGAATACATCCCCATTATGTTTCTCTATAGACTGGAATACATCCCCATTATGTTTCTCTATAGACTGGAATACATCCCCATTATGTTTCTCTATAGACTGGAATACATCCCCATTATGTTTCTATCCAGACTGGAATACATCCCCATGATGTTTCTCTATAGACTGGAATACATCCCCATGATGTTTCTACCCAGACTGGAATACATCCCCATTATGTTTCTGTATAGACTGGAATACATCCCCATTATGTTTCTCTATAGACTGGAATACATCCCCATTATGTTTCTCTATAGACTGGAATACATCCCCATTATGTTTCCCTATAGATTAGAATACATCCCCATTATGTTTCCCTATAGACTGGAATACATCCCCATTATGTTTCTATCCAGACTGGAATACATCCCCATGATGTTTCTCTATAGACTGGAATACATCCCCATTATGTTTCTCTATAGATTGGAATACATCCCCATTATGTTTCTCTATAGACTGGAATACATCCCCATTATGTTTCCCTATAGACTGGAATACATCCCCATTATGTTTCCCTATAGACTGGAATACATCCCCATTATGTTTCCCTATAGACTGGAATACATCCCCATTATGTTTCCCTATAGACTGGAATACATCCCCATTATGTTTCTCTATAGACTGGAATACATCCCCATTATGTTTCTATCCAGACTGGAATACATCCCCATTGTGTTTCTATCCAGACTGGAATACATCCCCATTGTGTTTCTATCCAGACTGGAATACATCCCCATTATGTTTCTCTATAGACTGGAATACATCCCCATTATGTTTCTCTATAGACTGGAATACATCCCCATTGTGTTTCTCTATAGACTGGAATACATCCCCATTGTGTTTCTCTATAGACTGGAATACATCCCCATTATGTTTCTCTATAGACTGGAATACATCCCCATTGTGTTTCTATCCAGACTGGAATACATCCCCATTGTGTTTCTCTTCAGATTTAATGGTAATTCACATGTGCAGGTGATATAGAGATACATTGTATTTTAATTCATAGGAAATTTGAACAGCATTTCATCATACAAACACAACAATATATATATATATGTTGACAATCTGCACATGTGTGGTTTGAACATGAAATGTTTGGTTCTCAAGCTAATCTTTTATCCTCTGCGCCACCAGGGAAACTCACTTACAGCTTATTTGTTCAGTATATAGCCATGTTGTCAATCAGGAATGCCATGCTTCCTGTTTATCCTTCTCAGACATAACTAACCCAGAGAAATACTGGTAACTGGGTTATTCACCATCTTTATAAGTTGTGTATTCCTGGGCCCATATTTAAAAAGGTATCCAAAACTATGAGTGCTGATCTAGGATGACTTTTGCTTTTCAGATCATGAAAAATAAGACACAGGGGCTCATATCAAGCATCTAAAAGTAGGAATTATAGATTTACAAATCCAGTCAGAAATGCAGAATTTAGACTAACTGTAATAACTATAAAAAAAAACGTTTTAACATTATGTAAAACAGGGGCCTCCAACCTTTTCTAACATGAGAGTTACTTTTAAAAAATTAAATGTGAGCTAGTAATTTTTTTTCTAGCTTTCAAATAGTCACATTCTTCTCTTCTCCCCTGCAACTCTTCCTGGGTCCTTAGTGTACTATATTGTCAACTATTCCCAGGGTCATTAGTGTACAAGAGACAGTAGTACACCATGTTATCAACTCTTCGCAGGGTCCTTAGTGTACAGTCGTGGCCAAAAGTTTTGAGAATGACCCAAATATTAATTTCCACAAAGTTTGCTGCTTCAGTGTCTTTAGATATTTTTGTCAGATGTTACTATGGAATACTGAAGTATAATTACAAGCATTTCATAAGGGTCAAAGGCTTTTATTGACAATTACATGAAGTTGATGCAAAGAGTCAATATTTGCAGTGTTGAGCCTTCTTTTTCAAGACCTCTGCAATCCGCCCTGGCATGCTGTCAATTAACTTCTAGGCCACATCCTGACTGATGGGCAGCCCATTCTTGCATAGTCAATGCTTGGAGTTTGTGGGATTTTGTTTGTCCACCTGCCTCTTGAGGATTGACCACAAGTTCTCAATGGGATTAAGGTCTGGGGAGTTTCCTGGCCATGGACCCAAAATATCGATGTTTGGTTCCCCGAGCCACTTAGTTACCACTTTTGCTTTATGGCAAGGTGTTCCATCATGCTGGAAAAGGCATTGTTCGTCACCAAACTGTTCCTGGATGGTTGGGAGAAGTTGCTCTCGGAGGATGTGTTGGTACCATTCTTTATTCATGGCTGTGTTCTTAGGCAAAATTGTGAGTGAGCCCACTCCCTTGGCTGAGAAGCAACCCCACACATGAATGGTCTCAGGATGCTTTACTGTTGGCATGACACAGGACTGATGGTAGCGCTCAGCTTGTCTTCTCCGGACAAGCTTTTTTCTGGATGCCCCAAACAATCGGAAAGGGGATTCATCAGAGAAAATGACTTTACCCCAGTCCTCAGCAGTCCAGTCCCTGTACCTTTTGCAGAATATCAGTCTGTCCCTGATGTTTTTCCTGGAGACAAGTGGCTTCTTTGCTACCCTTCTTGACACCAGGCCATCCTCCAAAAGTCTTTGCCTCACTGTGCGTGCAGATGCACTCACACCTGCCTGCTGCCATTCCTGAGCAAGCTCTGTACTGGTGGTGCCCCGATCCCGTAGCTGAATCAACTTTAGGAGATGGTCCCGGCGCTTGCTGGACTTTCTTGGGCGCCCTGAAGCCTTCTTCACAACAATTGAACCGCTCTCCTTGAAGTTCTTAATGATCCGATAAATGGTTGATTTAGGTGCAATCTTACTGGCAGCAACATCCTTGCCTGTGAATCCCTTTTTGTACAAAGCAATGATGATGGCATGTGTTTCCTTGTAGGCAACCATGGTTGACAGAGGAAGAACAATGATTCCAAGCACCACCCTCCTTTTGAAGCTTCCAGTCTGTTATTCGAACTCAATCAGCATGACAGAGTGATCTCCAGCCTTGTCCTCGTCAACACTCACACCTATGTTAACGAGAGAATACCTGACATGATGTCAGCTGGTCCTTTTGTGACAGGGCTGAAATGCAGTGGAAATGTTTTTTTGAGACTCAGTTCATTTGCATGGCAAAGAGACTTTGCAATTAATTGCAATTCATCTGATCACTCTTCATAATATTCTGGAGTATATGCAAATTGGCATCATACAAACTGAGGCAGCAGACTTTGTGAAAATTAATATTTGTGTCATTCTCAAAACTTTTGGCCACGATTGTACTATATGACCAACTCTTCCCAGGGTCCTTAGTGTACTATATGACCAACTCTTCCCAGGGTCCTTACTGTATATGACCAACTCTTCCCAGGGTCCATAGTGTACTATATGACCAACTCTTCCCAGGGTCCATAGTGTACTATATGACCAACTCTTCCCAGGGTCCTTAGTGTACTATATGACCAACTCTTCCCAGGGTCCTTAGTGTACTATATGACCAACTCTTCCCAGGGTCCTTAGTGTACTATATGACCAACTCTTCCCAGAGTGTGCAAAGCTGTCATCAAGGCAAAGAGTGGCTACTTTGAAAAATGTCAAATATAAAATATCTTTTGAATTGTTTAACACTTTTTTGGTTGCTACATGATTCCATACCCGTTCTTTCATAATTTTGATGTCTTCACTATCTTCACTACTAGAATATAGTAAAAATAAAGAAAAACCCTGGAATGAGTAGGTGTGTCCAAACTTTTGACTGGTACTGTAAGCTCATTCTAGTAGTTCTACTACTGTATTTACTACTATACTTTTGTTTTTACGCAGTTTTTTGGCTGGTTATGACACCTACACAAGTGTGACAAAAACCACCAAAAAAATTCAAAAGTGTTTTTTCCCTGCCAACAAGTTTCCATTAGTTTGAAAGTTTGTTTCTTAAATCCTTTGTTGTTGTTGTTGTAATGAATTCTCTAAAGTCACGAATGAGTAGCTGTCCAAACTTTTACTGGTACTGTATATTATAATAATGTTTTTTTTCTTCACATTTCAATGAATATGTATTTGGCCGTTTTTCACCATGCCTATACATCACACAAGACAAGGAGGATAGGAAAGAGAAAATCAATCATACGATATACAAGAAAATGAAATGTACTTACTTGAGTCACCTAGAGGTGTCGTCACGGCAGGAGCTGCGCACTGTCCAGTCCCCTCCTGTCTTTCCAGTGTGGGGTGAAGACCATTCTAGAACACTCAGAACACTCAAAAACACTAAGGCAACTCTAGAACACTCAAAAACACTAAGGCAACTCTAGAACACTCAAAAACACTAAGGCAACTCTAGAACACTCAAAACCACTAAGGCAACTCTAGAACACTCAAAAACTCTAAGGCAACTCTAGAACACTCAGACTGGATCTCAAAGATGACTGCAGAACACTCGGGATGGAACACTGGACACTAATTGGGAACTAGCAGATATCACCTGAGGATCAGTATGTCCACATCCCTGGTGTATGTTTCTCTGTGTGTGTGTGTGATTAGAGATTAATCACAAAGCACACTCCAACACAATGACTACTTCCTCTGTATAATCCTAACAACCCTTTCACCTGCTGCACCTGGGAGAACTGAGAAAAGAGAGAGAGGGGGGGGGGCAGGGAGAGAGAGAGAGGGAGGGGGGAAAGAGAGATGAGAGATGGAGGGGGTAGGGGCAGAGAGAGAGAGGGAGGGGCAGAGAGAGATAGAGGAAGGGGGAGGGAGAGGCATAGAGAGGGAAGGGGCAGAGAGACAAAGGGGGGAACAGAGAGAGAGGCAGAGAGAGAGAATTGAATTGAGAGGGGGGGACAGAGAGAGAGAGTAAGAGATCAAACTCTCAGTCCAATGGATGTTGGAGGAACAAAGAGACTTTTGGGATAGCTGATTAATTTCTTATTTATATATTTACTGTATATATGTCCCCAGAGAATAAAAACACTCTTTAATAGGACATAACTGGTCACATACAATATCATCATAAAACAAATTAACAAGGCAGACAAGTTCTGACATGTTTAATGTTAACTAGTGATACAGAAGAAGTATGAACCATACATAGAATACAGGAGGACTGTTAGGGACTACTTTCAGGTCGTCACTATCTGGCCAAGTTACTCTCAGTTCGTCCCTATCTGGCCAAGTTACTCGCAGGTCGTCACTATCTGGCCAAGTTACTCTCAGGTTGTCACTATCTGGCCAATTTACTCTCAGGTTGTCACTATCTGGCCAATTTACTCTCAGGTCGTCCCTATCTGGCCAATTTACTCTCAGGTCGTCCCTATCTGGCCAATTTACTCTCAGTTCGTCACTATCTGGCCAAGTTACTCTCAGGTCGTCCCTATCTGGCCAAGTTACTCTCAGTTCGTCACTATCTGGCCAAGTTACTCTCAGGTTGTCACTATATTTTAGAACCCTGTCTAGTCAGAAACCTTGTGTAGTTCTACAATATCTTCTTAAAATGTGATTTTAACCTTAACCACACTGCTAACCTTATACCTAACCTTAAATCAAGAACATGTTATATAGATACAGTAAAATGTAACCTTGGAGCTTGGCCATCTATGGGGACTCATACTATCTGGCTGCAGAAATCCTCTTTCCTGACACCTAGTGGTTGATTGAAGAATGACGGATTGTATCAAACCAGGAAGTCCCAATGAGGTCAAAACCCTCTTTTTCAAGCGTGATCTGGCTAAACTGTTGCGTGTGAGAGAAAGAGACAGAGAGATAGAGAGCGAGAGAGAGAGAAAGAAAGAGAGAGTACTTCCCTTGTCTATGGTGAGTGTTCTCTACCCTAACTTTCGGTGATGGCAGTGTGTATGGCTGAACGTAGGGTGCAGAGGAACCTCTCCTTGTCCTCCTCTCTCTCTATAGCACACACCCACACACGACTAGGACCCTCCAGGACAAACCCATGACACACATCTACAGTGAGACAGGGGGGAGGGGGGAGAGAGGGATAGAGATGGAGGGGGGGAGAGAGAGAGGGGGAGAGGGAGGGAGAGAGAGGGGGAAGGGAGAACGAGAGGGGGAGAGGGAGGGAGAGAGGGGGAGAGAAAGAGGGAGAGAGAGGGGGAGAGAAAGAAGGGGAGAGAAAGAGGGGGAGAGGGGAGAAATGGGAGAGAAGGAGGAAGGAAGAGAGAGGGAGAAAGGGAGAGTGGAGAGAGGGAAGAGGGAGGGGAGAAAGGGAGGGTGGAGCGAGGGAGGAGGGGAGAGAGACAAAGGGAGGAGAGAGGGGGAGGAAGGAGAGAGACAAAGGGAGGAGAGAGAGGGAGGAGGGAGGGAAGGAGGAAGCAGAGAGAGAGAGGTAGGAGAGAGGGAGTGCAAAGAAAGGGAGGAATGAAGAGAAAGATAAATGAATCTAATGCATTCATTGTGAGCACATCTGTATGTACAGTGGCAAGAAAAAGTGTCATAAAAGTAGAATTTGATCTGATCTTCATCTTAGTCACAACAATAGACAAACACAGTCTGCTTAAAACTAATGACACACAAATTATTGTATTTTTCTTGTCTATATTGAATACATCATTTAAACATTCACAGTGTAGGTTGGGAAAAGTATGTGAACCCCTAGGCTAATGACTTCTCCAAAAGCTAATTGGAGTCAGTAGTCAGCTAACCTGGAGTCCAATCAATGAGACGAGATTGGAGATGTTGGTTAGAGCTGCCTTGCCCTATAAAAAACACTCACAAAATTTGAGTTTGATATTCATAAGAAGCATTGCCTGATGTGAACCATGCCTCAAACAAAAGAGATCTCAGAAGACCTACGATTAAGAATTGTTGACATGCATAACGCTGGAAAGGGTTACAAATGTATCTCCAAAAGCCGTGATGTTCATTAGTCCACGGTAAGACAAATTGTCTATAAATGGAGAAAGTTCAGCACTGTTGTTACTCTCCCTAGGAGTGGCCATCCTGCAAAGGTGACTGCTAGAGCACAGCGCAGAATGATCAATGAGGTTAAGAAGAATCCTAGAGTGTCAGCTAAAGACTTACAGAAATCTCTGGAACATGCTAACATCTCTGTTGACGAGTCTACGATACGTAAAACACTAAACAAGAATGGTGTTAAATGGGAGGACACCACAGAAGAAGCCACTGCTGTCCAAATAAAACATTGCTGCAAGTCTGAAGTTCGTAAAAGAGCACCTGGATGTTCCACAGTGCTACTGGCAAATATTCTGTGGACAGATGAAACTACAGTTGAGTTATTTGGAAGGAACACAACACTATGTGTGGAGAAAAAAAGGCACAGCACAGCAACATAAAAATCTCATCCTCAACTGTAAAGTATGGTGGAGGGAGCATCATGGTTTGGGGCTGCTTTGCTGCCTCAGGGCCTGGACAGCTTGCTATCACTGACAGAAAAATTTATTCTCAAGTTTATCAAGACATTTTGCAGGAGAATGTAAGACTATCTGTCTGCCAATTGAAGCTCAACAGAAGTTAAGTGATGCAACAGGACAACAACGCAAAACACAGAAGTAAATCAACAACAGAATGGCTTCAACAGAAGAAAATACACCTTCTGGAGTGGCCCAGTCAGAGTCCTGACCTTCACCCGATTGAGATGCTGTGGCATGACCTCGCGAGCAGTTCACACCAGACATCCTAAGAATATTGCTGAACTGAAAGAGTTTTGTAAAGAGGAATGGTCCAAAATTTCTCCTGACCGTTGTGCAGGCCTGATCCACAACTACAGAAAATGTTTGGTTGAGGTTATTGCTGCCAAAGGAGGGTAAACCAGTTATTAAATCCAAGGGTTCACATACTTTTTACACCCTGCACTGTGAATGTTTATACGGTGTGTTCAATAAAGACATGAAAATGTATATATTTTTTGGTTACTACATGACTCCATATGTGTTATTTCATAGTTTTGATGTCTTCACTATTATTCTACAATGTTGAAAATAGTAAAGATAAAGAAAAAGTCTTCAATGAGCAGGTGTGTCCAAACTTTTGACTGGTACTGTGTGTGTGTGTATTTGTGTGTGTGTGTGTGTGTACACACAGCGCGTGTCTGTGATCTCTCTGAGGGTGAGGCTGTGCAAGGCGACAGAGGCCAGGAAGGTGTGTGTGTGTGTGTGTGTGTGTGTGTGTGTGTGTGTGTGTGTGTGTGTGTGTGTGTGTGTGTGTGTGTGTGTGTGTACTCACAGCGCGTGTCTGTGATCTCTCTGAGGGTGAGGCTGTGCAAGGCGACAGAGGCCAGGAAGGTGTGTGTGTCGCAGTGTGTGTGTGTGAAGGGTCGGTGACAGACATTCCTCTCGGTCAGAACCACAGCGTCGTTGAACAAGAACAGACCCACATCAGAAACGTGTTCATACATCCTGTTTCACACACACACACACAGTTAGTATCACACACAGATGAGAATACAGGCATATTCACATCAAAGACTATCGAGTGGTCTTACCTGAGCGAGGCTGTGATGTCATCACTGGGGCATTTCAGCAGAGCCGCGTCCTGAGTGGTGATTAGCTGTCTGCCCCCCTCACACAAGTTCTACACACACACACACACACACACACACACACACACACACACACACACACACACACACACACACACACACACACACACACACACACACACACAATGAATATCTAGACAAAACATGATCAAATCACAACCTTTTGGTTTACTGGTTTACTGATAAAGTGAAAATCTGACCCTAACCCGCTAATATAGAAACTGTGCTGTGCAGTCAGACGTGGCGGAGCGATTTTTGGACAAGCCTTTTGAGATAGGCCTATGTTTCTGCTTATAATTTCCAACATTTTGGTGGCTATTTCTTAGTCAACTTGTCAATAATTAGATACATGCAGATTCTCTTCTATCATAGGCTGTGCTTGAGTTTCACATTTGGGGAATGCTAATTTTCACCATAAAAATGCACCATCATCGCATTTGCAGACTTAATGTGATGAGTAGATTGGATAGTATTATAAACTGGGTGGTTCGCACACCTGAATGCTGATTGGCTGACAGCCGTGGTATATCAGACCTATATAACACGGGTATGACAAAACGTTTATTTTTACAGTTCTAATTACGTTGGTTACCAGTTTATAATAGCAATAAGGCACCTCGGGGGTTTGTGATATATGACCAATATACCACAGCTAAGGGCTGTATCCAGGCACTCTGCGTTACGTCGTGCCTAAGAACAGCCCTTAGCCGTTGTATATTGGCCATATACCACATCACCTCGTGCCTTATTGCTTAAATATAACTCAATCACTGTTCTCAAAAAAGACCTGAGCACTATGCCTTAGAGTAGCCTTAGAGTAGCCTTAGAGTAGCCTTAGGCTATAGGCCTGTATATATGCCATGTTAGAGTAGCCTTAGGCTATAGGCCTGTATATATGCTATGTTAGAGTAGCCTTAGGCTATAGGCCTGTATATATGCCATGTTAGAGTAGCCTTAGGGTATAGGCCTGTATATATGCCATGTTAGAGTAGCCTTAGGCTATAGGCCTGTATATATGCCATGTTAGAGTAGCCTTAGGGTATAGGCCTGTATATATGCTATGTTAGAGTAGCCTTAGGCTATAGGCCTGTATATATGCCCTGTTAGAGTAGCCTTAGCCTATAGGCCTGTATATATGCCATGTTAGAGTAGCCTTAGGCTATAGGCCTGTATATATGCCATGTTAGAGTAGCCTTAGGCTATAGGCCTGTATATATGCCATGTTAGAGTAGCCTTAGGCTATAGGCCTGTATATATGCCATGTTAGAGTAGCCTTAGGCTATAGGCCTGTATATATGCCATGTTAGAGTAGCCTTAGGCTATAGGCCTGTATATATGCCATGTTAGAGTAGCCTTAGCCTATAGGCCTGTATATATGCCATGTTAGAGTAGCCTTAGCCTATAGGCCTGTATATATGCCATGTTAGAGTAGCCTTAGGCTATAGGCCTGTATATATGCCATGTTAGAGTAGCCTTAGCCTATAGGCCTGTATATATGCCATGTTAGAGTAGCCTTAGGCTATAGGCCTGTATATATGCCATGTTAGAGTAGCCTTAGCCTATAGGCCTGTATATATGCCATGTTAGAGTAGCCTTAGGCTATAGGCCTGTATATATGCCATGTTAGAGTAGCCTTAGCCTATAGGCCTGTATCTATGCCATGTTAGAGTAGCCTTAGGCTATAGGCCTGTATATATGCCATGTTAGAGTAGCCTTAGCCTATAGGCCTGTATATATGCCATGTTAGAGTAGCCTTAGGCTATAGGTCTGTATATATGCCATGTTAGAGTAGCCTTAGGCTATAGGTCTGTATATATGCCATGTTAGAGTAGCCTTAGCCTATAGGTCTGTATATATGCCATGTTAGAGTAGCCTTAGCCTATAGGCCTGTATATATGCCATGTTAGAGTAGCCTTAGGCTATAGGTCTGTATATATGCCATGTTAGAGTAGCCTTAGGCTATAGGTCTGTATATATGCCATGTTAGAGTAGCCTTAGGTATAGGCCTGTATATATGCCATGTTAGAGTAGCCTTAGCCTATAGGCCTGTATATATGCCATGTTAGAGTAGCCTTAGGCTATAGGCCTGTATATATGCCATGTTAGAGTAGCCTTAGCCTATAGGCCTGTATATATGCCATGTTAGAGTAGCCTTAGGCTATAGGCCTGTATATATGCCATGTTAGAGTAGCCTTAGGCTATAGGCCTGTATATATGCCATGTTAGAGTAGCCTTAGCCTATAGGCCTGTATATATGCCATGTTAGAGTAGCCTTAGCCTATAGGCCTGTATATATGCCATGTTAGAGTAGCCTTAGGCTATAGGCCTGTATATATGCCATGTTAGAGTAGCCTTAGCCTATAGGCCTGTATATATGCCATGTTAGAGTAGCCTTAGGCTATAGGCCTGTATATATGCCATGTTAGAGTAGCCTTAGCCTATAGGCCTGTATATATGCCATGTTAGAGTAGCCTTAGGCTATAGGCCTGTATATATGCCATGTTAGAGTAGCCTTAGCCTATAGGCCTGTGTTTATGCCATGTTAGAGTAGCCTTAGCCTATAGGCCTGTATATATGCCATGTTAGAGTAGCCTTAGCCTATAGGCCTGTATATATGCCATGTTAGAGTAGCCTTAGCCTATAGGCCTGTATATATGCCATGTTAGAGTAGCCTTAGCCTATAGGCCTGTATATATGCCATGTTAGAGTAGCCTTAGCCTATAGGCCTGTATATATGCCATGTTAGAGTAGCCTTAGGCTATAGGTCTGTATATATGCCATGTTAGAGTAGCCTTAGGTATAGGCCTGTATATATGCTATGTTAGAGTAGCCTTAGGCTATAGGCCTGTATATATGCCATGTTAGAGTAGCCTTAGCCTATAGGCCTGTATATATGCCATGTTAGAGTAGCCTTAGGCTATAGGTCTGTATATATGCCATGTTAGAGTAGCCTTAGGTATAGGCCTGTATATATGCTATGTTAGAGTAGCCTTAGGTATAGGCCTGTATATATGCCATGTTAGAGTAGCCTTAGGTATAGGCCTGTATATATGCTATGTTAGAGTAGCCTTAGGCTATAGGTCTGTATATATGCCATGTTAGAGTAGCCTTAGGCTATAGGCCTGTATAGATGCCATGTTAGAGTAGCCTTAGGTATAGGCCTGTATATATGCCATGTTATTTGTTTTTTACTCGTTATTGTTATTCATTGTCTATTTATTCCTCGTGTCACTATTTACATTTTTATTTGATAATTTTCATATTTAACTGGGCGTTGTTGGAAAAGGACCCGTAAGCACTTTACTGTTGGTCTTCACCTGTTGTTTACAATAGCATGTAACGAATAACATTTACATCGATTTTTAAATTTTTAATATCAGATACTTTTCTTCTCCTTTCTTTGCAAAGGAAAATGTTGGTCTTTTAGCATTTCATGTAATTCTACTTACATGGAGACATTAGCAGAATATTTTTTTAATACGACCAAAATGTCTGCTGACACTGACAAACAATATAAACGACGTTGCCTGATCCATTAAAACCAGATGGACAGACACAAATACAATGTGATGTCCATCTAACCGGAGGGAGGAAATCATTGTTACATTTTACATTTTAGTCATTTAGCAGACGCTCTTATCCAGAGCGACTTACAGTAGAGTGCATACATTTTTATTACATTTTTATATACTGGCCCCCCGTGGGAATCGAACCCACAACCCTGGCATTGCAAGCGCCATGCTCTACCAACTGAGCTACAGTTCAAAAACAAACCTTTCAACGATGACACAGCAACGATGATAACACTCACCGTAGACTGTTAGTCTTCACCTGTTGTTTTACGAACCATGTGACATAACATTTACATCCGTTTTTTTATTTTATATCAGATACGATTCTTCTCCTTTCTGATGCTTTCCCGCTCGTGCCAATAAGATAGGCTAAACTGTTCTCTCGATTAAGATGAAAATGATGGAAAACTAAAAGACAGCTTTGAGTATTTTAATTGTCTTCTCTTTACAGCAAGAGCCATTTGATTTCCAAACTATGTTTTTCCGCGATTGTATTTTGAAATATTACAATATGCCCGGCTGGAAGTCTCTACTTTTCACTGACAGTCACAATTTATCATCTATTTGGTATTTTGCCCTTCAGGCTGCCCAAATTTGAATCAATTCCCAGCTTATTTTTTTCAAAGAAGCTAATGATCCATATCTCCTTCACATAGAGTTGATCAGGCTGTTGATTGTGGCCTGTGGAATGTTGGTCCCAGTCCTCTTCAATGGCTGTGCGAAGTTGCTGGATATTGGCGGCAACTGGAACACGCTATTGTACAAGTTGTTCCAGAGCATCCCAAACATGCTCAATGGGTGACATGTCTGGTGAGTATGCAGGCCATGGAAGAACTGGGAAATGTTCAGCTTCCAGGAATTGTGTACAGATCCTTGTGACATGGGGCTGTGCATTATCATGCTGAAAGATGAGGTGATGGCTGCGGATGAATGGCACGACAATGGGCCTCAGGATCTCATCACGGTATCTATGTGCAATCAAATTGCCATCGATAAAAATGCAATTGTATTTGTTGTCTGTAGCTTAGGCCTGCCCATACCATAACCTTGGGGCACTCTGTTCACAATGTTGACATAAGCAAACCGCTCACCCACACGACGCCATACACGCTGTCTGCCATCTGCCCGGTACAGTTGAAACCAGGATTCATCCATGAACAGCACACTTCAGCAGGCCAGTGGCCATCAGAGGTGAACATTTACCCACTGAAGTCGGTTACAACGCTGAACTGCAGTCAGGTCAAGACCCTGGTGAGGACAACGAACACGCAGATGAGCTTCCCTGAGATGATTTCTGACAGCTTGTGCAGAAATTCTTCGGTTGTGCAAACCCACAGTTTTATCAGATGATCCCGCAGGTGAAGAAGCGGGATGTGGATGTCCTAGTATTGTGTGGTTACACGTGGTCTGAGGTTGTGAGGCCGGTTGGATGTACTGCCAAATTCTCTAAAATCGACGTAGTTTTATGGTTGAGAAATGAACATTCAATTCTCTGGCAACAGCTCTGGTGGACATTCATGCAGTCAGCATGCCATTTGTACACTCCCTCAAAACCTGAGACATCTGTGGCATTGTGTTGTGTGACAAAACTGCACATTTTAGAGTGGCCTTTTATTGTCCCCAGCACAAGGTGCACCTGTGTAATGATCATGTTGTTTAATCAGCTTCTTGATAAGCCACATCTGTCAGGTGGATGGATTATCTTGGAAAAGGAGAAATGCTCCCTATCAGGGATGTAAACAAATTTGTGCAGAAAATTTTAGAGAAATAAGCTTTTTGTGCGTCTGGAAAATTTCTGTAATCTTTTATTTCAGCTCATGAAACATGGGACCAACAGTTTACATGGCGCGCTTATATTTTTCTTCAGTGTAGTTTATTAGGACAATTATGGTTGTAAGAGGGACGAGTGTTGGAGTCTTACCAAAGATTTTTTATAACTAAACCAAGATAGATCACAGCTTGTCAGTTTCCAATGGGAACAAATGAGTCGTAGTGGGTAAACCAAGCAAGGAGGTGGGCAGAGACAAGCTACCGATATCCTATTGGTGCGTACTAGTATAGATCTGCATATTTCCGTTAGGGGAACTCTGCGAAGTGCGCATGTGTAATAACTCAATTTGCCTTTCCACTCCTTCTAAACAACACCATTTTTTAAAACTTTTGCAAAGGGTAAAGTCTAAAAAACTTTGTCCATTTAATCCACTGTTCGTAACAGATTATAGTTTTGGCAACAGAAAACTGTATTGAGATCTAATGTTTAATTGATAAGAAAATTTGCTGAATTTTGGCCAAAATCCATCTCGTTACATCTTCTCCCACTGCCCGCCAGTGGGCTTCCTCTCACTACCATATTTGGTAGTGAGTGGAAACGCCAACTGGATGCTTCACATTTATACATCCAGTGAAATATCTGTCTCATTGTTCTATCTTTGGTCTTACTGGACAGCCCCGGATCTGTCGCTGGGTCTCCTGCATCCTCGTGGCTTTCTCTGAGTTCCTCTTCAGCTTAGAAAAAGAGAGAGACAGAGAGAGAGAGAAAGACAGAGAGATAGAAAAAGACAGTGAGCGAGAGAGAGAGAGCGAGGGGAGAGAGATAGAGAGAGAGAGACAGAAAGACAGCGAGCGAGAGAGAGAGGGAGAGAGAGAGACAGAGAGAGAAAGACAGAGAGAGAGAGAAACAGAGAGAGAGAGAAACAGAGAGAGAAAGACAGCGAGGGAGAGAGAGATAGACAGAGAGAGAGAGACAGTGAGAGAGAGTGAGAGAGAGTGAGAGAGAAAGACAGCAAGGGAGAGAGAGATAGACAGAGAGAGAGACAGTGAGAGAGAGATAGACAGAGAGAGAGAAAGACAGAGAGAGAGAGAAAGACAGAGAGAGAGAAAGACAGAGAGAGAGAAAGACAGAGAGAGAGAAACAGAGAGAGAGAGAGAGAGCAAGAGAGAGAAAGACAGCGAGCAAGAGAGAGAGAGAGAGAAAGAGAGAGAGAAAGACAGAGAGAGAGAGAGAGAGAGACAGTGAGAGAGAGAGACAGTGAGAGAGAGAGACAGAGACAGAGAGAAAGATAATGAGAGAGATAGATAGAGAGAGAAACAGAGAGAGAAAGACAGCGAGCGAGCGAGAGAGAGAGAAAGAGATAGACAGAGAGAGAGAGATAGACAGAGAGAGAGAGAAACAGAGAGAGAAACAGAGAGAGAGAGAGAAAGACAGCGAGAGGGAGAGACAGAGAGGGAGAGACAGAGAGGGAGAGACAGAGAGGGAGAGACAGAGAGGGAGAGACAGAGAGGGAGAGAGAGAGGGAGAGAGAGAGGGAGAGAGACAGAGAGGGAGAGACAGAGAGAGCGAGAGAGAGAGACAAAGAGACAGAGAGAGACAAAGAGACAGAGAGAAAGAGAGAGAGACAGAGAGAGGTAAATAATATAATTCAGACTGGAGCTGGGGTTTGGCCAGGAGTGGTGTGTCTGTGTCAGTGGTTCCTCCTTTAAAGGGTTGAGTCATACTGAGCCACACCCTGCGTGCTGCTGCAGCATTCTGTGGCACGTCATTTCATTCTCAGCCATTTCTTCTGTTACTGCAAGTTATTTCCAGTTTGACCACCAGAGGGCATCTATGAGAAGCATTTTGATAGTATTCTGTATTGGCATTACCAGAGAATTTCAAACCTTTTTTGTTGTTGTAATAACATAGTATACGGGATTGATTTGAAGAAATTTGGCTTAGTTAATTTGATTAATATTATGGTGTTTCTATTTAGAGATAAATGAAAAATGAAACCCTCAGGGTTTCTGTTACGCTGTACAACGTGATGGTCGGGAGAAGGCCACAGGATTGGAGGATTCTGAATGGTTTGCCTTCATTAGACAACTTTGTTCCAATATTTCTGTAAATCAGTGATATGTATTTCCCATAGTAATTCATTACGGATCCATAACTAAATCAACATCTGCATTTTGAAAGAGTATTTTTTCCCTCATTATTTTATTAACGAAATGTGTTTATTTGTTTATTAGGCTACTGTGCAGTCTACAATACATACTGTAGTTCACATGGGAAAGTGACTAATTTCTTACATAAGGGAGAGCAGGCCATGTCTGTACTACAGAATGCAGGGCACGCAGGAGACCGGGGTTCAAATCCCCGTTGGGGAGGAAGGAGTAGGCTGTCCTTGTAAATAGGAATTTGTTCTTAACTGATTCCATATGTGTTATTTCATAGTTATTTCAAGGTTACACTAAGAGCTTAACATTTCTGCACCCTAATTTTCAAATTCTTGTCTAACCAATACCCAAATGGAGCTTAAGTGAAAATAAAAATCTATTTGATTTATCAAGACAGTCCCCATGCCTTAGAGCAGCGCTAAACGGTGCTAAAATAGTTGTAGGCTTTTGCTTCTAACTTTTATACTTTTATATACTTTTAAATTTAAATAAATAAGACCTACACCACTTTTAACAGCACATTACTCAACACTAGTGAGACTCATGTCTCCTACAGTAGGCCTACAGTATGTCGGAAAATATTATTTTCAATAACGTGACTCTCCGCCAATAATTACATTTACAGGATTGGAGGATTCTAATATTAATATCTAAGGGGCATTTTCTGTTAGGATCTGTGAGAGTATCTGAGAATATCTAAGCTTTTACATAATTCTAAATAAATGTATTATAATAATCGCTTTGTTTAAATAAAATACGATATTATGGAGATTTTGTTTTCATTTAACCAAGAGTGTGCGAGAAAAAGGCCATTCTTGAACATGGGGTGAGACATTCTCACTAATTTGTAAATAAAGCCAGTTATTTAGAAAGGTTTCTCCAGAAATAAATCAAACTTGATTATTTAGCAGACATCACTTGCGTATATTCAGTCAACACATATCTTAAGAAAATAATGGAATATTTGAACATTTTTTCGTTTCTCCATGCTTGTCTCAGAGCCGCGCGAAACGGTGCTGAAATAGACGGCCACAGCGGGAAGACTATGTATTCAGTGCCCACTCGTGGTCTCTCTTCGGTTACACATCCTTGGAATAGCAGAATAGCAGAACGGTCCGGGCGGCCCTTTCTGTGCCTGGTGAGCAGTTGGTCAAGTTCTGTTGTCAGAAGAGGAATGGAAATGTCAGGGTGAACCGAAAACCTGACGAACCCGCCACGTATGTTGACTCTGCCTGTCGGAGGAGGAGATCCAGAGCTCACAGGTGTGCCTGGCATGGATTGTGACTCCATCATGTTCCTCCCTCTTTTCAATGCGTGAGTGAGTCAATGACTATTCAAGCCATCGACTCACTGATGAATGAAGATGATGAGCGATCGGCAAAGGCAATCTGTAATCTGCATCACGGCTCGGTAAGAAATGTTTTATATATATTTATATCTCAGAACATTAACCATGTGTGTTCGATTGTTTTGTACTGTTCTGTTGTTTCGATCCAATGATTCGTCTGACAAACAAAGAACTTTGCGTCCTGCAGGCCCAGATCAAAGTTGACGAGACATTCAATAACGTTATCTTCACAGACAAATCAACCGTGGCCCTTGAACAATTTGCACAAAATTGCTACAGAAAAAAAGGAAGATCAAGAAGATTAATGAAAGCATAAAGATGTTGACGAAGAAATGCTGTTTTGAGTTAGAAATGTAACACTTTAGAGTACTTTAAGCATCTAATACATTACAAGTTGAGGGATTTTCACAACAGTAGCCGTGCTATAAAAAGTCTAATGTCCTGCTAATAGGAACCATTTGCATGATGGGCTAAGCCTGCTACAGTTGTGAAAAACAAGTGTTTGAAAACCTGTTTTCAAAATGTCTCCAGTTATCCATCACTACTGTAAATAAAAACACAGCATCTTGTTTACATTCTTAATTATAACCACAATGTCACACATAATTTGTATCTACCTTTCCATTTACTTTTACAGTTTGGGATTTACAAATATGTGCTTTCATTTTAGTTACATTGTTTTAGTTCGAATGTGCAGACTTTTTTTCTTTAAATTATTGTTTTATGTAGGATGCTACATTTTTCACAAGTTGCAATTGTAAGTAGGCCAAATAAAAAAAATCCTACTTCTATTAGCCTGTTAAAAGCCTCATAGCCTACCTCAGCCAGTTAAGTTATTTATATAGGTCTAGGCTCCGAAGAAATAGACTCCAATTAAGCTCTCTTGTTGTTTGTAAAGTCAAACTCAAAATGTAAAAGGCATTCGTACATCTGAGCTATCTTTTTTGCAGGTGCCTGGCAACAGCCGGATGAGATGAGGCAAAAGAAGAAGAAACCCGCACACTGCTCTTGATAGTATCACTGATCTTTAATAAGCTTTACGTATCGGCCTTATGGCCTTCATCAGAGCTTTACGTATCGGCCTTATGGCCTTCGTCAGAGCTTTACGTATCGGCCTTATGGCCTTCATCAGAGCTTTACGTATCGGCCTTATGGCCTTCGTCAGAGCTTTACGTATCGGCCTTATGGCCTTCGTCAGAGCTTTACGTATCGGCCTTATGGCCTTCGTCAGAGCTTTACGTATCGGCCTTATGGCCTTCATCAGAGCTTTACGTATCGGCCTCACTGCCTTCATCAGAGCTTTACGTATCGGCCTTATGGCCTTCATCAGAGCTTTACGTGTCGGCCTTCGTCAGAGCTTTACGCGTCGGCCTTCGCCAGAGCTTTACGCGTCGGCCTTCGCCAGAGCTTTACGCGTCGGCCTTCGTCAGAGCTTTACGCGTCGGCCTTCGTCAGAGCTTTACGCGTCGGCCTTCGTCAGAGCTTTACGCTTCGGCCTTCGTCAGAGCTTTACATCTCGGCCTTCGTCAGAGCTTTACATATCGGCCTTCGTCAGAGCTTTACATATCGGCCTTCGTCAGAGCTTTACATATCGGTCTTCGTCAGAGCTTTACGCGTCGGCCTTCGTCAGAGCTTTACATATCGGCCTTCGTCAGAGCTTTACGCATCGGCCTTCGTCAGAGCTTTACGCATCGGCCTTCGTCAGAGCTTTACGTATCGGCCTTCGTCAGAGCTTTTGTGAGTTTTTAAAATTAGCACCCTTATGTAGACCTAGCCACACCCACATCCGTTCCACGCATCGAATGGGGTTGGAGTGCTACCAAATATAACAATATGCATTTAATAAACATTTTAATAATATGTGTACATAAAAAGTATTAAACACGTCTGTAAAACCACAATGAGGACATCGACCTGTAGATGTTTATGTTTGTGTTCTACCTTGCGTATGAAGTCCCTGTAGTGGGTGAGTGTGTCCAATACGCCAGGCAGCTGTGTGTGATCGGAGTGTTGAGAGTGTGTGTGTAGAGACAGCGCCTGCAGCAGAGTTACATACTCCTCCATACGCCACACTGGACACAGCAACAGCTCCTGCAGACTACACACACACACACACACACACACACACACACACACACACACACACACACACACACACACACAACCCAGAGCTCTAGAGTCCCCCACTAACAACCCAGAGCTCTAGAGTCCCCCACTAACAACCCAGAGCTCTAGAGTCCCCCACTAACAACCCAGAGCTCTAGAGTCCCCCACTAACAACCCAGAGCTCTAGAGTCCCCCACTAACAACCCAGAGCTCTAGAGTCCCCCACTAACAACCCATAGCTCTAGAGTCCCCCACTAACAACCCAGAGTTCTAGAGTCCCCCACTAACAACCCAGAGCTCTAGAGTCCCCCACTAACAACCCAGAGCTCTAGAGTCCCCCACTAACAACCCAGAGCTCTAGAGTCCCCCACTAACAACCCAGAGCTCTAGAGTCCCCCACTAACAACCCAGAGCTCTAGAGTCCCCCACTAACAACCCAGAGCTCTAGAGTCCCCCACTAACAATCCAGAGCTCTAGAGTCCCCCACTAACAACCCATAGCTCTAGAGTCCCCCACTAACAACCCAGAGTTCTAGAGTCCCCCACTAACAACCCAGAGCTCTAGAGTCCCCCACTAACAACCCAGAGCTCTAGAGTCCCCCACTAACAACCCAGAGCTCTAGAGTCCCCCACTAACAACCCAGAGCTCTAGAGTCCCCCACTAACAACCCAGAGCTCTAGTCCCCCACTAACAATCCAGAGCTCTAGAGTCCCCCACTAACAACCCAGAGCTCTGGAGTCCCCCACTAACAACCCAGAGCTCTAGAGTCCCCCACTAACAACCCAGAGCTCTAGAGTCCCCCACTAACAACCCAGAGCTCTAGAGTCCCCCACTAACAACCCAGAGCTCTAGAGTCCCCCACTAACAACACAGAGCTCTAGAGTCCCCCACTAACAACCCAGAGCTCTAGAGTCCCCCACTAACAACCCAGAGCTCAAGAGTCCCCCACTAACAACCCAGAGCTCTAGAGTCCCCCACTAACAACCTAGAGCTTTAGAGTCCCACAGTAACATACCTCAGCATGTGTGTCTCCAGGGTTCTGTCTTGCCTCTTTAGGAAAGCTCGGAAAGCAGGGTTCATCTCTCTGCACTGCAACACAAAACACACACACCTGTGTGTGAAGGAGAGTGAGAATGACAGAGCGAGAGAGACAGAGAGAGAGGGACAGAGAGAGAGACACAGAGAGAGAGACACAGAGAGAGAGACAGAGAGAGAGAGAGAGAGAGAGAGAGAGAGAGACAGACAGACAGAGAGAGAGACAGAGAGAGAGAGAGAGACACAGAGAGAGAGAGAGAGAGAGAGAGAGACACAGAGAGAGAGAGAGAGAGAGAGAGAGAGAGAGACAGAGAGAGAGAGAGAGAGAGGGAGAGAGAGAGAGAGAGAGAGAGACAGAGAGAGAGAGAGAGAGAGAGAGAGAGAGACAGAGACACACAGAGAGAGAGAGAGAGAGAGAGAGAGAGAGAGAGAGAGAGAGAGAGAGAGACAGAGAGAGAGAGAGAGACAGCGAGACACAGAGAGAGACAGAGAGAGAGAGACACAGAGAGAGAGAGAGACACAGAGAGAGAGAGACACAGAGAGAGAGAGAGACACAGAGAGAGAGAGACACAGAGAGAGAGAGAGACACAGAGAGAGAGAGAGACACAGAGAGAGAGACACAGAGAGAGAGAGACAGAGAAAGAGAGACAGAAGAAGAAGAGTGTACTTCCCTTGTCTATGGTGAGTAGGGCAGTAGGGTAGTTGTTGAGGTAGTTGGTGTACACTCTAAGTTTGGAGCAGAATTTCACACACACATCCCCTACACACTGATCAGCCTCCCACTGCTGCAATCTAGAACCCAGTTCTGATAGAAACAACCTGACACACACACACACACACAATAGTGTCAGAAGAAAGGGCGAGAGGGAATGTGTGTACATGTGTGTGTACCTGTTGATGTCCAGTAAGTGTGTGTATATGTGCGCGTGCGTCCGTGTGTGTGTGTGTGTGTGTACCTGTTGATGTCCAGTAAGTGTGTTACAGGTGTGAGGACCATGTTGATGTGAGCAGAGCTGAGGATGGCTCTGTTAGACTGAAGAGCTGAGAGCAGGGGATCGTGGTACACCCTCTTCACTGACTCCAGCCTCCTCACATAAACACACTCACTGATATACAGCTCCCTCACCACTACCCCACGCCACTCCTAGACAGAGAGACGGAGAGAGAGACAGACAGAGAGAGAGAGGGGGGATAATTTCAGATCTGAAGTATAAAGTGAAAGATTAAGGAACATACTAGAGGTCGACCGATTAATCGGAATGGCCGATTAATTAGGGCCGATTTCAAGTTTTCATAACAATCGGAAATCGGTATTTTTCGACACCGATTGTGGCCCAAAAAATGTTGTATTTTCTTTTTATTTTACCTTTATATAACTAGGCATGTCAGTTAAGAACAAATTCTTATTTTCAATGACGGCCTAGGAACGGTGGATTAACTGCCTTGTTCAGGGGCAGAACGACAGATGTTTACCTTGTCAGCTCAGGGATTCATTTTGCAACCTTCCGGTTACTAGTCCAACGCTCTAACCACCTGCCTTACATTGCACTCCACGAGGAGCCTGCGCGGCAGGCTGACTACCTGTTACGCGAGGGCAGCAAGAAGCCAAGGTAAGTTGCTAGCTAGCATTAAACTTATCTTATAAAAAACAAATCAATCTTAACATAATCACTAGTTAAACTAGTAATATCATCAACCATGTGTAGTTATCTAGCTTGTCCTGCGTTGCATATAATCGATGCGGTGCCTGTTAATTTACCATCGAATCACAGCCTACTTCGCCAAACGGGTGATGATTTAGCACTGTCGTTGCACCAAACCTAACCATAAACATCAACGCCATTCTTAAAATCAATACACAAGTATATATTTTTAAACCTGCATATTTAGTTAATATTGCCTGCTAAAATAAATTTATTTTATCTAGGGAAATTGTGTCACTTCTCTTGCGTTCTGTGCAAGCAGCAGGGTATATGCAGCAGTTTGGACCGCCTGGCTCGTTGCGAACTGTGTGAAGTCCATTTATTCCTAACAAAGACCATCATTTGCCAGAATTGTACATAATTATGACATAACATTGAAGGTTGTGCAATGTAACAGCAATATTTAGACTTAGGGATGCCACCCGTTAGATAAAATACGGAATGGTTCCGTATTTCACTGAAAGAATAAATGTTTTGTTATCAAAATGATAGTTTCCGGATTCGACCATATTAATGACCAAAGGCTCGTATTTCTGTGTGTTATTATGTTATAATTAAGTCTATGATTTGATATTTGATAGAGCAGTCTGACTGAGCGGTGGTATGCAGCAGCAGGCTCGTAAGCATTCATTCAAACAGCACTTTCTTGCGTTTGCCAGCAGCTCTTCGCTGTGCTTCAAGCATTGAGCTGTTTATGACTTCGAGCCTATCAACTCCCGAGATTAGGCTGGTGTAACCGATGTGAAATGGCTAGCTAGTTAGCGGGGTGCGCGCTAATAGCGTTTCAATCGTTTCAATCGGGTAACGCTGCTTCGAGGGTGGCTGTTGTCGATGGGTTCATGGTTCGAGCCCA
The DNA here is from genome assembly GCF_901001165.1 of Salmo trutta. Taxonomy (NCBI): domain Eukaryota; kingdom Metazoa; phylum Chordata; class Actinopteri; order Salmoniformes; family Salmonidae; genus Salmo; species Salmo trutta. The sequence goes on along the minus strand of NC_042981.1, from coordinate 5,971,690 downwards.
GGTAGGAGCGAGGAGAGGGACGGAAGCTATACTGTTATACTGGCAATAATAAGTGCCTATAAGAACATCCAATAGTCAAAGGTATATGAAATACAAATGGTATAGAGAGAAATAGTCCTATAATTCCTATAATATCTACAACCTAAAACTTCTTACCTGGGAATATTGAAGACTCATGTTAAAAGGAACCACCAGCTTTCATTTGTTCCCATGTTCTGAGCAAGGAACTTAAACGTTAGCTTTTTTACATGGCACATATTGCACTTTTACTTTCTTCTCCAACACTTTGTTTTGCATTATTTAAACCAAATTGAACATGTTTCATTATTTATTTGAGGCTAAATTGATTTTATTGATGTATTATACTAAGTTAAAATAAGTGTTCATTCAGTATTGTTGTAATTGTCATTATTACAAATAAATATGGGTATCGGCTTTTTTTGATCCTCCAATAATCGGTATCGGTATCGGCGTTGAAAAGTCATAATCAGTCGACCTCTAGAACATACCCACCCACCTGTAGTATCTCTGGGATAGGACTGAGGAGTCTGTGTGGACCCCTCTCTGTCAGAAACACAGAGCTCCTCTCTCCTCCTTCCGTCTTCTCTCCTCTTCTCTCCTCTCCTTCCTCCACTCCTCTCTTCTCTCCTCCGTTTATATCTTTTCTTTTCTCCCCCCATCGTCTCAGGAAGAGAGAGAGGAACTCCAGAGGTCTGGTCTGGGGCATGGAGGAGAGAGAGAGAGAGAGACAGAGAGACAGGAGAGAGAGAGGATAGGTCAAAGAATAATTTT